>NC_084732.1:67453926-67523926 GCF_033978785.1 Entelurus aequoreus
TTTTGTTTACGAACCATGTTCAAAAACCAATTAAGTTCGTAAATCGAGATTCCCACAGTACTTGAACCGCATTTTTTTTGTCTGAATTAATTTCTGGGAAGTAGGAATTGTCAATTATAGTGTATTCTCATAGCTAAAGCATAAATACAACGGTTTCCGACTTTCCAACTACATAGGGTTTTAATATTAAGAAAGCTCTCTAGACATTAAGTAACACCAGCTTAGTCACATTTACAAGCAGCAAATTTGAAGCACGATATAGCGAGGCACAGCTGTATTACAATTCTCACCAGGCTGCAGTCAGCCTTTTAGCTAATAGTGTGTTACACAAGTAATAATTAAAGGAGAACTACACTTTTTTTGGAATTTTTCCTGTCGTTCAAAATCAATATGAAAAAAAAATAAGACAAAAGTTTGAGGTTTTTTTGCTTTTTATCATATAAAAATTGGCTCGTTCTCGGTGGCTAGCAATGCAGCTAATAGGAGCAATCAATTCTACATCTAAATCACTTTAAAAATGCATTCAAAAAACGCAACAATACTTCATTTACGTTCCGTAACCCGTGTGGTAACCAAGCTGTAGCAACATTCTTATTGTAAGAGCGAACACTGAGGAACTCTTTTTCTATCTTAGTAACACGTCGGCGTGCTTTGGTGGTAGCCGTAAAGGCTAACTACGAAAAGACATAAGCTAGCTTCTCCAACAATACAAAATGCATTTGGGTTTGTAATGCACAACACTGCGATAGGACACCAATGTGTACTGACTGAAAACCATGAACAATCATATTACACTATCTATAAAGTATTAACTCACATTTCATGTTTTGTTTCTACCCAGCAGAGATAGCCAGACAGCATATGTATTGTAGTTCTAATAACACGCACGGCATGCTGCGTGCATCATGATCGATATTAAAGTGACTCACTCGATTGACAGTTGTTCGTCTGGTCCAGCTGGCCAGGGACATTTCCTGTTGATTTTGGGTAAGCAATCTATTTATGTCTAAATAGTTTGGCTCCAAGTTCCATATTTATAGCGTCAACATTGTTTTCATCTCCTTCTACCGGCTTCCGTCTGCTCCAACGTCTCACTCTTCCTTCGTGCTCACTTCTATAAGCAGCAGTATATTTAGCTTCAAAAGTATATGGTTGTAAAAAATCCTCATTTGTCCAAAAATGGTCATCTTTGTTGTCTTTTATTAAGTCTGGCATGATTATAAACGCACTCATGTTTAATTCTGGAAGTAGACATGTTGCCATAAGTCAGACATTCGCTGCTATGGAAACAGAAAACAATACACGGAAAAAAATCAGTACCGGAAATGATAAAAATTATCAAAATAGGGTAAATATTGAACGTATTACATTTTGTAATGAATGTGTCTCTTACTACATTACATATAGACAAGACTTGCATTGTGTATATAAAACGTTGCTGAAGGGTTTTGAAGTTGTCTGAGGGCTTTGAAGGCTACAACAGTGACTCCCATTAGCCGCATATTTCAAGTGTTTTTCATCCTCTTTAAAAACAAAAGGGACAAGCGGTAGAAAATGGATGGATGGATGGAAAATCGTAAAAAAATAAAATAAAATAAAAGACATTTGTGTTTTTGTGTTTCATAATGATTGTGAACGATAGACAAAATTCAAAATAAAAAGTGCAGTTCCCCCTTAAGACAGAAATGGGGCCACAAACTAAATATTGTTTAGAGCAGGGGTGTCAAACTAATTTTAGCTCAGGGGCCGCATGGAGGAAAATCTATTCCCACGTGGGGCGGATGGGTAAAATCATGGCATAATAACTTAAAAATACAACTACGACAACATCAGATTGTTTTCTTTGTTTTACTTCGGCCCAAAATAGAACAAGCACATTCTGAAATGTACGTATCACCAATAATCCCCTTGACAAAGCATTTCAAGTTAGTTGAAAATTCTAAGAAAATAATCTGTGCCGTTTCAAAAACACCATGAAGAACACAATCAATTTATACTTAATCTCAGTGTATCTACAAAGTAGTTCAACTTTAAAGGCCTACTGAAACCCACTACTACCGACCACGCAGTCTGATAGTTTATATATCAATGATGAAATCTTAACTTTATAACACATGCCAATACGGCCGGGTTAACTTATAAAGTGACATTTTAAATTTGCCGCTAAACTTCCGGTTCGAAACGCCTCTGAGGATGACGTATGCGCGTGACGTAGCCCGGCGAACACGGGTATGCCTTCCACATTGAAGCCAATACGAAAAAGCTCTGTTTTCATTTCATAATTCCAATGAATTCTGGACATCTGTGTTCGTGAATCTGTTGCAATCATGTTCATTGCATTATGGAGAAGGAAGCTGAGCAAGCAAAGAAGAAAGTTGTCGGTGCAAAATGGACGTATTTTTCGAACGTAGTCAGCAACAACAGTACACAGCCGGCGCTTCTTTGTTTACATTCCCGAAAGATGCAGTCAAGATGGAAGAACTCGGATAACAGAGACTCTAACCAGGAGGACTTTTGACTTCGATACACAGACGCCTGTAGAGAACTGGGACAACACAGACTCTTACCAGGATTACTTTGATTTGGATGACAAAGACGCAGACGTGCTACTGTGAGTATGCAGCTTTGGCTTCTAAACATTTGATCGCTTGACCGTATGTGCGCAACTTTTTTTTGCGTATGTACGTAACTTTTTTAAAATATATAAGCTTTATGAACCTTGGGTTAGGTGAACAGTCTTTTGGGCTGAGTGATTGTGTGTGTTGATCAGGTGTTTGAATTGTATTGGCGTGTTCTATGGAGCTAGGAGCTAGCATAGGAGCTAGGAGCTAGCATAACAAACACGCAGGTGTTTTTATGCAGGATTAATTTGTGGCATATTAAATATAAGCCTGGTTGTGTTGTGGCTAATAGAGTATATATATGTCTTGTGTTTATTTACTGTTGTAGTCATTCCCAGCTGAATATCAGGTACCGTGAGTATGCAGCCTTGGCTGCTAAACATTTGAGAGCTTGACCGTATGTGCGCGTCACGTACGTAACTTTTAAAAAATATATAAGCTTTATGAACCTTGGGTTAGGTGAACGGTCTTTTGGGCTGAGTGATTGTGTGTGTTGATCAGGTGTTTGAATTGTATTGGCGTGTTCTATGGAGCTAGGAGCTAGCAGAGGAGCTAGGAGCTAGCGTAACAAACACGCAGGTGTTTTTATGCAGGATTCATTTGTGGCATATTAAATATAAGCCTGGTTGTGTTGTGGCTAATAGAGTATATATATGTCTTGTGTTTATTTACTGTTGTAGTCATTCCCAGCTGAATATCAGGTCACCCCCGGCTCTCACAGCATCTTCCCTATCTGAATAGCTTCAACTCCCCACTAGTCCTTCACTTGCACTTTACTCATCCACAAATCTTTCATCCTCGCTCAAATTAATGGGGAAATTGTCGCTTTCTCGGTCCGAATCTCTCTCACTTCATGCGGCCATCATTGTAAACAATAGGGAACTTTGCGTATATGTTCAACTGACTACGTCACGCTACTTCCGGTAGGGGCAAGCCTTTTTTTTATCAGATACCAAAAGTTGCAATCTTTATCGTCGTTGTTCTATACTAAATCCTTTCAGCAAAAATATGGCAATATCGCGAAATGATCAAGTATGACACATAGAATAGATCTGCTATCCCCGTTTAAATTTAAAAAATTCATTTCAGTAGGCCTTTAAGTCACAGCCTGTCTAGGATTGAATGAAAAACATAATGAAGCATAAAAAAAAATATTTTATGTATCAACTATCTCATTTGTCATTTCCACATATTAATTTTGTGCTAACAAACCATACAAACTGATGTAGAAACTATTCAAGAGGGTTGAGTTGTGTTTACAGAGAAGAGATGATGGCAAAGACACCAGGGGACGGTATAGCTCTATGTATTTTATTATTATATATTACCATATATATAATAATCAAACAATAATAATAATAATAATAATAACTACGGAAATGGAGTCTGAGACAAAATCCAAGAGTGAGTGGTGTTAGACTATGTGTGTAGTTAGCTGTTGTGTATTACCGTGATGTTGGATGAGGAAGCAGACATATCCAAAGGGGGCTAGGCAAAAGGGGTCCGTGATCCGCGTGAGGTCCGTGGGGCAGAGAGAGGCGTCGGAGTCCGTGTCCAGAGCGAGGGTCGAGGATCGGGGAAAGCAGTCCAAAACCACGTGGGAAACAACTGGTAAGACTCGGGAAGGAACTACGGGAGAACAAACAAGGACGTCAGACACGAAGGGAAAACACAGAGAGAAAGAGAGCATAAGTCTTGGGCTTACGGTACACTAAGGGTAAACTAAGTTCCTGCCAGGATCCTTGGGTCCACTGGTCCTTTATTCAGCTCCCTCTTATCAGGTCCAGGTGCGCTGATTGCTGGTCGCCCCCGACTGCGGCGGCGCATGGGCGCGGTCTGCGCGGCAAAGCGTGGGGGCGTGTCTTGCGGAGCTCACAGCGGAGTTCCTGCCGAGAAGGGAGAAGCAAACTGCGCGTGCGCCGTAACACGAGTTACTCCCTGCCTTCTGGGCATCCCTGTGTATTGATAGAAAAATAAAAGCTGTGCAATGTGTGAACAATTTCAACAAACCAACAATAAAAACTTAAGAGACTGACAGTATTGCAGTAAATCAACCACTGTTCACTTTCCTTAAATTAGCACAGAAACACACATTTTAACAGAACAATATCAATGTGCGGAGTATAATGCAGTATTTTAAGTAGGGTTACCAATTGTTTATTTTACCCCTGTTTGTTTTATGTTGGGTAGAGGGGGAGGGATTGCAGCCCCGCTTTAGCGTGTACCTCTTGCTTGGTATACTTGTATATTTGCTTGCCTAACATAATTACTATTGCGACATCTATTGGACACATTTAGAACAGCATTTTCTTGGGGAACGGTGTGGCACGGTTGGGAGAGTGGCCATGCCAGCAACCTTAGGGTTCCTGGTTCGATCCCCATCTACCAACCTCGTCACGTCTGTTGTGTATTTCAGCAAGACACTTCACCCTTGCTCCTGATGGGTCGTGGTTAGGGAGTTGCATGGCAGCTGCCGCCATCAGTGTGTGAATGTGTGTGTGAATGGGTGAATGTGGAAATAGTGTCAAAGCGCTTTGAGTACCATGAAGGTAAAAAAGCGCTATACAAGTATAACCCATAACCCATCTACCATTTATTTCATTTAAAACTGCGTCTTAATTTTACACTGAGCAAACTCGTCTAACAGGCCGCATTGGCCCTGTTCGCGAGCCTGATTTGCATGTTTGACATCACTGGTTTAGGGCCACAAAAAGCCCTACACACCGCAAGTCCTGAATGTTGGCTACAAATTGGACCGAAACAGGACAGTATGTAAGGGTTAAGTAAGTAATGGTACTGATTTTTAATGCCTGCAAAATACTTTATTGTCTAACTATTAATGAAAATGTTTCAACTGAACAAAAAGAATGACCAAGGTGTTAAAGGGTATTAAAAATAAATGAACAAGCGTCGGTAAAGGAGTTTAAAAAAAAGCAGGTGAGTTGGGTGAGAGTAGTGTGAATACGAGGATGTGGCTTTCAGGCTGATGTTCATGCTGAGTTCAGGTCGAACTCGCGTCCACAGGCCAGCAGGGGCACTCAATCAGTAATTGTGCCGGTGCCAGGTCGATCCATAGGCTGAAGGATAAAATGAAAAGCTTTGATCGTAATCTTAAAGATAATAGACTCCCGTTTGTATCCAGGGGTGGATCAATGGTGGGTTGGGCCGAGCGGGCCAGAAAGGAGACATTTTCCTGTTTCATCTACGGGAGATGGGGCTTACCCATTATGGTGACTAGCATAGGGTCAGCAATCCAACAGCTTCAATCTCTCCGACGCAGCCAACATAGATGGAAAATGTACGAAAGAAGCTTGTTTGACCTCTTGTGCAAGCTAATTATCTTCCACACCGAATGAAGGAAAGATGCTGTCTGACTCTGACTGGGAATTTTCTCAAAGCTTTTAAAGAAGGCCTGCCAGCGTCCTCAATCTGGCCCGCAGGGCCCCCTAAATAAAATAAAATAAAAATTTAAAAGAATATTTATTTATTTGTATTTTTTATTTTTCGAGGTCTGTAAAGCCGCTCAGGCAAATATTGTTTGATGTAGATGCTCATTTATCTGCTGTACAGATTTACTTTACAAAAGAGAAGTATGGCATACTTTTCTTGTTGCCTTTTTTGTATTTTGACTTTTTCAAATGTTTGGATATATTGAGTGTTTGGCGCAGCCAGTGTTGTCGAATTGTGCTGCTTCATCGAAAAAAGCTACCTGTTGTGTACAATTGTGATTAAAACAAAAATGTAAGCTACCATTGTTTGCGTTAATATGAACTTTCTTACGCTGTATTTGTCTATATGTTTACTATATGTTGGGTGGTAGCCTTGGGTGGCAGACAACGATGGGTATCAGACATCTACAGAACACCCCACCGGACCAGAACATATAATAGGGTGAGTCAAAAAGAATACGCCAAAATCATCACACATTTATTCAGTTCTAAAGCATTGTAATAGTATATAATATATAATAATGAATAAATGGTCATTTGATACAGGAGTTAGCCAAGTTTTATTGTGTTACAATTTCACCGTTGTGGTCATGTAATCCTTTGGGCGCCATTTAATTGTAGGAAGACCACGTGTTTATTTACTCTCAAAATGGCAACTCCTCAACAGAAGGCGTTTTGTGTGCTTAAGTTTGTGAAAACAAATGACACATAATTTGGTAAATTTGGTAAAAACCTGTAAAGCATGAAATAAATACTCAAAGTTATGAACAACATGTGTTCATGCTAGGTTTTCTATTGTTTTTCATGTTTTAAATATTGACTGATACTATATATGTATATATATATATATATACATATTGTACACACAAATACTGAACAAAAATATAAACGCAACACTTTTCTTTTTGCGGCCATTTTTCATGAGTTGAACTCAAAGATCTAAAACATTTACACAAAAGACCTATTTCTCTTGTTCATGAATCTGTGTAAAGCTGTGTTAGTAAGCATTTCTTCTTTGCCAAAATAATTCATCCCATTAGATGCTGATTAAACCGCATTCTAATTGCACAGGTGTGCCTTATGCTGCCCACAATAAAAGGCCACTCTGAAATGTGCTGTTTGATAAAACAGCACATTTCAGAGTGCATTTCAGAGTGCCACAGATGTTGCAAGTTTTGGGGAAGTGTGCAGTTGGCTTGCTGACTGCAGGAATGTCCACCACAGTTGTTGCCCATGAATTGAATGTTCATTGTTCTACCATAAGCAGTCTCCAAAGGCATTTCAGAGAATTTGGCAGTACATCCAACCAGCCTCACAACTGCAGACCACATGTAACTATACCACCCCAGGACCTCCACATCCAGCAGGTGCACCGCCATGATTGTCTGAGACCAGCCACCCGGACAGCTGCTGCAACAATTGGTTTGCTTAACCAAAAAATGTCTGCACAAACTGAGAAATCGTCACAGGGCAGTTCATCTGCATGCTCCTCGTCCTCATAGAGGTCTCTACCTGACTGCAGTTTGTCCTCCTAACCGACTTGAGTGGGCAAATGCTCACATTTAATGGCGTCAGGCACGTTGGAAATGGTGGTCACACCAGATACTGGCTGCTTTTCTGACCCCCCCAGAACCCCAATAAAGCAAAACTGCACTTTTCAATGGAACCAAGAATTTCAGTTCATCCAGGACAGTTCGAAGGGGAAGGGGTATGTAATTATGTTGCCTGCACATTTTGTAAAACAGACTTCTCCATTGAACACGGTGGCCGAGTCATGAACGGAGGAGAAGTTAAACAGGACAATACTGCCATCTACTGGATAGCCCCGGAACACTGAAATTCAAGTATTTCTTTTATTTATATGTATAATAAAATAAATATATATACATACAGTGGGGCAAAAAAGTATTTAGTCAGCCACCCATTGACAATCAATGGGTGGCTGACTAAATACTTTTTTTCCCCACTGTATATATATATATAGCTAGAATTCACTGAAAGTCAAGTATTTCATACACACACATATATATATATATATATATATATATATATATATATATATATATATATATATATATATATATATATATATATATATATATATATATATATATATATATATGAAATACTTGAGTTGGTGAATTCTAGCTGTAAATATACTCCTCTATTAACCACGCCCTTAACCACGCCCCCAACCCAAAAGTTCACTTGTAAGACACTCTGGTTTCCTCTTGAATAAATCCTATAGCAAAAACTAAGTGTGAATAAAAGGAGAAACACAACAAGGATATACAGCATCGACTAAACTCACCGTCTGGCGCATTTTTGACAAATTTTTACGTTAAAGGGGACCTATGATGAATTTAGTCTTTTTTGGGTTAAAATGTTGTTACATTGTTGGATACTCATGTTAAACAATGTCAACATTTCAAATTATAATGTTCATGCATTTTGGATGCCTCTGTTTGTAGAGTTTTGCAGTCTGACTGTGTCATGACTCGGAATATATCGCATTTTCCGGACCATGGGGCGCATCAGATTATAAGGCGCACTGCCGATGAATGGTCTATTTTTGATGTTTTTTCATATGTAAGGCACACCGGAAAGGAGTCATATTATAAATATTTTTTTCTCATTTGAAAACATAACATGTAATGGTGGTTCTTTGGTCAAAATCTTGCATGGATTGTTTTACAGATCATCTTCAAGTCGCTTTCTCACAGTCGCTTCCGGATGCGCCGTTTTGTTTGCGGCCTTATTTACATGGCTCACCTTCGGCAGTGTCTTCTCCTCGTCATCTTTGTTGTAGCGGTGTAGCGTGTAAGGACGGGGGTGGAAGAAGTGTCAAAAGATGGAGCTAACTGTTTTAATGACATTCAGACTTTACTTCAATTAATAACGGAGCAGCATATCCTCATCCAGAAACAACAACACCAGAAATGTGTCCCGTGAAAAACCATCCGACTGGAACTCTTTAATAACTTAAATTCCCTGGGTGAATAATATAAACTCACTACACCGGTATGCTTTAGCGCTTTCATGGTGAGTTTATTGGCAGATGTAAGAACTTTACACTACTTTATATTAGAAATTGCAACAGTGGGGGATGAATGTCACATAACAAGAAGATAGAGAAAAAGAAGAAGCTTATCGACTACGGTGTCGCCACGGACTACAAAGGCGGTCGCGCGCAATTTTTCAGGATTTATGCAGATCCCAAATACAGATCAACAGGTACCAGAAGGTAAAAAAAAGTTGCTTTTGCATAATATTGCGAAACAAAACACCAGATAATATGTCTTACCTTGTACACACACCATAATAATACTTGTATGTTGAAGCACAGTGCAATCCATCAAGCGGTGCGGCTTCATAGCTTATCAAAGTCGTACTAAAACATTTTGATAGATTTTTGAAGTGAAGTGAAGTGAATTATATAGCGCTTTTCTCTAGTGACTCAAAGCTCTTTTACATAGTGAAACCCAATATCTAAGTTACATTTAAACAAGTGTGAGTGGCACTGGGAGCAGGTGGGTGAAGTGTCTTGCCCAAGGACATAACGGCAGTGACTAGGATGGCAGAAGCGGGAATCGAACCTGTAACCCTCAAGTTGCTGCCACGGCCACTTTACCAACCGAGCTATGCCGCCCCGAACATTACACCGTGTGTAATGTTCTATATTTTCAATGGAACATTTTTGTCACAAAGTGTTGTTGGTGACGAAACCCCAAGATGCAGAGAAGGCAGGCTTGGTACAGGAAAACATGATTTAATGTCCATGAAATAAGGCAAAACACAAACCAGGAAACAGGCACAGGCAAACTGGAGACAGGGAACAGGAACCAGCAAACAGGAAAACAAGAAACTAGGAGCTAGGAGACGGCAAACTGTAAATAACAATTGGGAACTAGCAAATAGGAACAGCTTACCGCAAACAAAGACATCGACAAGTATTAGCCACATCGACAGGTAGTGATGACAATCACATTGACAATCAATACTCCAGCACTGACTGGAGGTCAAAGCAGGTCTAAATAGCAGCTGGTTGATTGACACCAGGTGTGGCCAGGTGCCAATCAGCCGCAGCTGAGGGGAACAGCGCTCAGGGAGACGAGCAGGAAACTGAACCAAAATAAGAGCGCTTACAGGAAATAAATACAAAGGAAAACCAAAACATAACTAAACTGTCAGTGACAAACCTGACTGTAGCCCCCCTTCCCATAATGGATACCAGACGTTCTAGAACCCCCCCCCCCCCCCCCCCCCCCAAAAACAGTCCAAAGTCACGGGAGGGTGGAGGGAGGACAAGGCGGTGGGCCGCCAGGCCAAGTGTCCCCGCAACCAGCGGGTAAGAGGCGACGGTGAGTAGAACGCCACTGCAATTGGCGAGCCGGTTGCCCATGAAATGACCACATCCATGGCCGACGAGAGGTTGGTGGTGCCCTCTGCTGGCCCACCAGAGAGGATGGTGGCGCCCTCTGCTGCTGGCCCACCGGAGAGGATGGTGGCGCCCTCTGCTGCTGGCCCACCAGAGAGGATGGTGGCGCCCTCTGCTGCTGGCCCACCGGAGAGGATGATGGCGCCCTCTGCTGGCCCACCGGAGATGATGGTGGCGTCTGTTGCAGACCCACCGGAGATGATGGTGGCGTCTGTTGCAGACCCACCGGAGATGATGGTGGCATCTGTTGCAGACCCCCGGAGATGATGGCGGCGCCTGTTGCAGACCCACTGGAGTGGATGGCGGCGTCTTTTGCAGACCCACCGGAGTGCATGGTGGCGGCGTCTGATGGCCCACCGGACTGCATGGTTGCGGCATCTGCTGGCCCACCGGACTGCATGGCGGCGTCTGCTGGCCCACCGGAGATGATGGCGGCGTCTGCTGGCCCACCGGAGTGCATGGTGGCGTCTGCTGGCCCACCGGAGTGCATGGTGGCATCTGCTGGCCCACCGGAGTGCATGGTGGCGTCTGTTGACCCACCGGAGTGCATGGTGGCGTCTGCTGGCCCACCGGAGTGCATGGTGGCGTCTGCTGGCCCACGGAAGAGGATGGCGCCGTCTGTTGCAGACCCACTGGGGTGGGAAGTTGCTGTGCCTCCCCAGGTGCACAGCTACTCATAGCCCCCCCCTCAGGGGACGGATCCTAACAATATTTATTTTTAAACAGTGTACATTTTTAAAAGATAAAGTATGATACTTTTGGAAATGGTGGGGGTGTTTTCATTTGCAATCTGGGAACGCCTCCACTATTGAACATTTTGCAGACAGACTCAAAAAACGGGTAATAAATGTGACTGTGGAACAAAATGTACTCAAAATGTACGTAAAATGTACGCAAAATTTACACCAAAGCATGTCCAAATCATTTAATCGAGATCATGAGGAAGTTTTTTTAAATGTATTATAAAATCATCATAGGTTACCTTCAAAGAAACATCTAAGTCAGTAAAATTATTGCCAAATGAGTTATACTCACATTCATATTAGAGATGGGATCAGGACAAATGTTTACATGGCTAAACATTTTACTTACATGAAAGATTCCTTTAAAAGAGAGTGTGGAGGGGGGTGTGGTCGGTGCGCCTGCTTCAGGAATGGGGTGTGTAAAGCACAGCTGGCAGGTGATTGGATTACCCAGCTGGGGAAGATCATCCAATCACCTGCCATGTTTATCAGCAACAGCCGGGGCCAAGACACACGAGTGGAGTTGGAGTTGGAGCCAGACGCTACACGCGCGCACAAGACCGAGAGAAAGAGAGAGACGGAGCGTACGACACTGCAGAAAAGGACTGAAAAGTTGCTGAGCAGAGTGCTGTCCTGGCAGGTATGCACCAAATAAAAACATTGTTGAAACCAGACTACCGGGCTCCCGTGAAGATCTATAGCGGTCAGGAGAACCCACAAGAGGTAAACCTCCACAGAGAGGCTTTCTCAAAGATACACAATTCAATTTCCATATATATCGCTAAACACATGCAGGAGGAGAGAAAAAAAGAGCTCAGCAGCGCATGCACTTTTTGCGTTGGATGAAAAGAGCACAGCTCCCTCCCCCCATTCTCACCACATTCTACAGAGGCACTATAGAGAGCCTGCTAACCAACAGCTTCTCTGTCTGGACTGGAGCCTGCAATGTTTCAGACTGGAAGTCTCTCCAGAGAGTGGTGAGGACGGCGGAAAAGATCATCAGGACTCCTCTTCCTCCCATCCAGGAGATCGCAAAAAGCCGCTGCCTGACCAGGGCTCAGAAAATTTGCAAAGACTCCTCCCACCCCCACCAAGGACTGTTTTCACTGCTGGACTCTAGAAAGAGGTTCCGCAGCCTCCGAAGCAGAACCTCCAGGTTCTGTAACAGCTTCTTCCCTCAGGCCGTAAGACTCTCGAACGCATCATAATTAAATTATCCCCTCAACTCCCCCCAAAATGGATTAACTCGCTGGAATAAAAAAGACAGTATAACATACATCCATAAACGTGGACGCATGTGGAAAAGTGCAATATATTTATCTGTACAGTAATCTATTTATGTATTTGTATATATTTATATATATTTATTTAGTTTATATACACTACCGTTCAAAAGTTTGGGGTCACATTGAAATGTCCTTATTTTTGAAGGAAAAGCATTGTACTTTTCAATGAAGATAACTTTAAACTAGTCTTACCTTTAAATAAATACACTCTATACATTGCTAATGTGGTAAATGACTATTCTAGCTGCAAATGTCTGGTTTTTGGTGCAATATCTACATAGGTGTATAGAGGCCCATTTCCAGCAACTATCACTCCAGTGTTCTAATGGTACAATGTGTTTGCTCATTGGCTAAGAAGGCTAATTGATGATTAGAAAACCCTTGTGCAATCATGTTCACACATCTGAAAACAGTTTAGCTCGTTACAGAAGCTACAAAACTGACCTTCCTTTGAGCAGATTGAGTTTCTGGAGCATCACATTTGTGGGGTCAATTAAACGCTCAAAATGGCCAGAAAAAGAGAACTTTCATCTGAAACTCGACAGTCTATTCTTGTTCTTAGAAATGAAGGCTATTCTACAAAATTGTTTGGGTGACCCCAAACTTTTGAACGGTAGTGTATATATTTATATATTATTTATATATATTTATTTATTTATATATGCACCTTATTGCTTTTTTATCCTGCACTACCATGAGTTTATGTGAAGAAATGTTGTTCTTATCTGTGCTGTAAAGTTCAAATTTGAATGACAATAAAAAGGAAGTCTAAGTCTAAGTCTAAGTTGCATGAATTCCATGTCTTGCCAGAATTCCGGCTCACATTTGAGAGCAGGTTGCAGCCATCGTGTTGTCTATCCACAGTGCGAAGACATTTCTAAGGTACTAATCTTCACCATTATGCTGAAAAATAATCAACGTTTCTTTCAAGTGTCATTATCATTGGAGGACTAGAGGCAAAGGAATGGCTCAGCATGATAGACACATACACACATCTCAGTGGCCTCCCTGCTTGGCACTCAGCATCAAGGGTTGGAATTGGGGGTTAAATCACCAAAATGATTCCCGTGCGCGGCGCCGCTGCTGCCCACTGCTCCCCAAGTGGATAGGTCAAATGCAGAGGACAAATTTCACCACACCTAGTGTGTGTGTGACAATCATCGGTACTTTAACTTTAACTTTAACTTAACCTAGCAGGACGACACAAGAAGTCAAATGCTAAAGCTTTAATGTAAAGGAAGGGTGATCAATCCAGATGTTGTTACGATCGATACCTAGTGTAGTATCGGTATAGAGTATATACGATACTAAAGTGATTAGATCAATATTTTTCTTTTTCCTGTTGTTATTATTACAAAATATTTTTTGTTGTTGTTTTTCTTGTTGTTTACAAATTTAGGAGTAAGTCTCTAGACGCAGGAATAAAGGCAATTAAATTGTTTTAGAAAAAAGCTTTGATTTATATTCTGTTGCTTCAATTCAACGTTTAATGGGTGTGACTAATAAAATTTGGTCAAATCCGGACCGCATTGAGTGCCAGGGACTTTCCGCACCGCAACTGCAGTAGAGAGCACATGAGAGCGGTGGTGTGAGCGTGCTATGATCTGTGTGGCTGCGAACAGCTGAGCGTCTGTTATTCCTTTTCTTCAATTATTAATACACACATGTTAAAAAGGGCAGTTTGGATGTTAATTTTTTTTTTACAAGAATATTACAGCAAGCAGAAAAATCGTTGTTTATTTCAAATGTTTTCCTTTAAAAATACATTAAGGCTATAAAGTGTGGATTATCCAATTTACTCGAGTATATCAAACAAAATGAATAATAGATTACTCAATTACTAAAACAATTGATAGCTGCAGTTCTGACAAGAAGGCTTTGAGGGCAAAACCCAAATTATTTAAATGGTCTTATAGTTATTGCACACTAGCTATTTAGTTCAAAACAATTATACGTAGTATTCATTAATTTATTTCATTTTGTAATAAGGCTGTAACATCACAAAGTGTGAAAAAAGTGAAGCGCTGTGAATACGTTCCCGATGCACTTTATTTTGCCTCTGGAATTCGGAGATTTTACATTTTTCTGGTTGCATTGTACTTTTTATTTTTGGTATAAGGTACCTAAGTATTATGCAAAGGTACATTCATTCTTGTAACATTGTTACAGTATATTCAATCATTTTGAAGACTCAACATGCAAATATGTTATTTTATGATAAAATAAGGATGTATCCAAAAAAAAATAATTCAAACTTGAAAGATAACATTTATTTTATGGACTGCTCAAAATGAATCCACGGCAACAATGTGATTAATCTGAATAAAACATGTAATCGTTTGACAGCCCTAACAATATTGGAAAATGTAACAATATCAACAAATTATAATATTATTTCATTATTTACAATTGTTTGAGCAAAGTTAAGTTAATACTGCAAAAATAAGTAAAACAAATAAAATACTATTGGCTGTCATTCAAATCTTTTGTTTTTTGTCCCAAAAGCTCCTCTGTGTTCTAGGGACTATTCCCTGAGTTTGTAAACAATATATTAATTTAACGACGCCAAAAATGTACCAATATGAAAAACACACAGATATTTGTGAAAATTAACATCGACGACAATCTTGATAGCAATACAAACAACATTTGGATCGAACACACCCACCGAAGGACACCAAGAGAACGAGGACTAAATATGGTGTGTAATATTTGTATTGTATCGTCGTCTTATCCTTTATTTCGATCACAACAACCGAAAATACTATCCATCTACACAGAAAACATGGTGTGTGTCAGAAAAGGATAAGAAAGATGCAAAAGCTTATAATGTCCTGCCCATCACTCAGATATATTAGTCTGATTCTATATCAAAAAACCTAATACATGATGTCCTTATTGTATTTGCATGTATATTTAACTTTATTTCTACAGTACAGCATGTGTGTGTGCATGCGTGCGTGTGTGTGTGTGTGTGTGTGTGTGTGTGTGTGCGTGTGTGTGTGTGTGTGTTTGTGCGTGTGTGTGTGCGTGTGTGTGTGTGTGTGTGCACGCGTGTGTGTGCACGCATCTTTGCCAGCTGTTGACAGATATCATGACAATATCACTATCCCTTCATGGGAACATTGCCGTATCACATGGGGTAAAGATGTTGCTTTTGTACACACTTGACCTTTACAACTTAAAAACATACATGTACTGTATATTCTGGGCCAATAGTTTAATGTGTGCATGTATTGTAGGTGTGTTTTCATTTTTTTTAACCACATACTTTGTTTGGTACCTCGGTTTTGGTTAGTAAGCCGTTCCAAAATATTTGCCAAAATACAACTCTCATAAACCAATAATGTATCTCCAGACAAACAAAAATAATGACATAACACATTTTGTAATAATTGTAGTTTTACATGCAGAAAAAACATGAAAAACAATAATGAATGAAATATATAGATGAACAATTACCATCAATTTTACCTCACAATAAGAAGGTTCTGGGTTCAATCCCGGGCTCTGGGTCTTTCTGTGTGGAGTTTGCATGTTCTCCCCGTGACTGCGTGGGTTCCCTCCGGGTACTCCGGCTTCCTCCCACCTCCAAAGACATGCACCTGGGGATAGGTTGATTGGCAACACTAAATTGGCCCTAGTGTGTGAATATGAGTGTGAATGTTGTCTGTCTATCCGTGTTGGCCCTGTGATGAGGTGGTGACTTGTCCAGGGTGTCCCCCGCCTACCGCCTGAATGCAGCTGGGATAGGCTCCAGCACCCCCGCGACCCCAAAAGGGACATTCTGTGATTTTTATGAAAACATTTTAACAAATATTTTTATACATTTAAAAAAATAAATGTTATAGTCCAACACTGCACGCATAAGTCAAAAGTTTGTTGTTTTAATTTTTGGATCAAAAACAACAAACAACCACTATTGATATTATTATTATTAGTAGTAGTAGTATCATTATTATTATTGACTATTTTGCTGTTATAAATTTTGGGGTTTTCCTTTTTTTTAGTATAATATTTGTATGTCTTCTAAACTGCATTAGGGGACGGCGTGGCGCGGTTGGGAAAGTGGCTGTGCCAGCAACCTGAGGGTTCCTGGTTCAATCCCCACCTTCTACCATCCTAGTCATGTCCGTTGTGTCCTTGCGCAAGACACTTCACCCTTGCTCCTGATGGTTCCTGGTTAGCGCCTTGCATGGCAGCTCCCACCATCAGTGTGTGAATGTGTGTGTGAATGGGTGAATGTGGAAATAGTGTCAAAGCCCTTTGAGTACCTTGAAGGTAGAAAAGCGCTATACAAGTATAACCCATTTACCATCTATCCTGAGTATTGTGAAGCTGGGTTTGGGTTGGAGTTGGTGTGGCTCTATTTTATTTTCTAAGATTTCAAATTTCTGGGTCTTATTCAAGTCCCATATACACAAAAACAGGTACCAACACGTAAAAATACAAAGTTTGGTTTGCGAAATAGGACCCCTTTAAATAATGGTATTTCATGTAAAAGTCAAATTTCAGGATGTGAAGACAATGATATTTTTACAGTGTTCAAATGAATCTTTTAAAATGCATTTAGTTAATATGCAATCCACTCTCTATAATTTTGCGTATGACAAAAGCTAATTAACTTGTTGCCGTCTCCTCTTGGTGAGTGATTTTGTCATTTGGCACTGAGCCATATTGAATGTAAACCGCGACTTAATGACTAATGATTACAGCCGTGTGATGACTTTGAAAAGTTTAGCAGCTTGACCATGACATTTAAGTGTACAGAATAACAAGATAATATGCTTGCTCATAAAAATAATTACGACGCTGGCTGCATGCTAATGATGAAATCATTTCATATCACAGGATATAAAAGCAAAAAGTCGACAATGTCATACCATCAACCTTTAAGCAGACTAAAAGGAGAAAGACATCTGCCAGGCACCTTAATTAGATAAAAGGAATGCTGGGGGGGATATTTAGTGACCCTGCAAGGACCATGTGACTTTCACAAGAACGACTATACGGTAGTAACAGTGACCACTTGTAATTACATCTATTACCTGAATGTGGGTGGAAAGGTCACACTTACATGGCGAAACACACACATGCACAAACATTGGAGTTGTCTGTGTTTACATGCTCGTATTCCAGCCGACGGTAATCGATTACATTAAGTGACACAGCAAAGAAATATTTTTACCAAGCAAATCAAAGAAACAAAGACATGCATTGTGTAATTTTACTTTTTTTTTTTTAATCATAGGTTACGTCGGTTTTGACCTTTTCCTTTACAGTCAGCTTTGCTGACCTTTAAAGACCACGGTGTTTTAATGAGAAACTGCACCCCTAACAGAACAGCTGGCCTCACACATTCAATGTAACCTTTCAGCAAAGTGTTTTTTTAGGACTGATGAATCCTAAATGAAGACATTCTTCCGGTACCATTGATGCTGGTTGTGTCAACGCTCAGGTTGAATTGGACTGCCAGAGAGGGACATCTTCAGGCCGAACATTAGTATTGCCAAGCTCATTTTATTAGTTGCCAGCAGAAATTCTCAATCACTGTCAAAAGAGATGAATACCAGTTCACCACCAGAGAGCAACACTGCTCTTTCCTTCACTTCTGGAACCTTTGCAAAATACCTTTGTGAAGTTGGCCCCCCCACCTTGTCCAAATTTCCTCAGACGTGTCACAATCGTCTGTGCTACCTTTGTGCTGGTTTATGTTGCAATTGTTCTTTTTCTAAACTATTCTATTTTTTAAGGTACTAACATTTTAATATTGATAAGCCTCCCCCTTCTCCACCTTGTACCTCCCCAAACCAGTCCCAATCGTTTGTGCTGGTTTGTACTGCAAACATTTTTGGTTTAACTACAAAACCTAAAACCAGTGAAGTTGGCACGATGTGTAAATCGTAAATAAAAACAGACTACAATGATTTGCAAATTCTTTTCAACCTATATTCATTTGAATATACTGCAAAGACAAGATACTTAACGTTCAAACTGGAAAACGTTGTTATTTTTTGCAAATATTAGCTCATATGGAATTTGATGCCTGCAACATGTTTCAAAAAAGCTGGCACAAGTGGCAAAAAAGACTGACAAAGTTGAGGAATGCTCATCAAACACTTATTTGGAACATCCCACAGGTAAACAGGCTAATTGGAACAGGTGGGTGCCATGATTGGGTATAAAAGCAGCTTCCATGAAATGCTCAGTCATTCACAAACAAGGATGGGGCGGGGGTCACCACTTTGTGAACAAATGCGTGTCCAAATTATCGAACAGTTTAAGAACAACATTTCTCAACGAGCTGTTGGAAGGAATTTGGCGATTTCACCATCTTTGGTCCGTGACATCATCAAAAGGTTCAGAGAATCTGGAGAAATCACTGCACCAACGTTCCCTCTAATGTGCGCCTGTGCAATTGCGCACTGCTCACGCGTCCTCTGCCCACAGCAAATCTATGCCGCGCACAAAATCAAATAAATGAAATAAGCAATTTTTAAAGTAACTGACGACAAGAGGCCACAACAGAGACAACAGTTTTCGTCATCACTGTTCAATTATTGTAACGTCTGTCAAGTCGCTTTAAGGAGGACATGAATTCCATCGATCACTTTATTGAGCAAAACTCTTGACACATGACCAAAAACATTGCTAAACAATTTCTATCTAGCAAAGCTGGTTATTTTCTGCCGTACAAACCAGACCTAAACCAACTCTGCCGTCTGTCATATCAACAGCAGCCGCTCGCTCTTTCTCACTTGTGCCAACACATATGGCACTTAGCCAGTGTTTCGTTTACAGCCACACAAAAAGTCGGACATTTCCAACACCGCATATAAAGTGTAATTCCAGGTCGTTACACTATGATTTACCAATCCAATGTGTGCTCATTCTACTGTCATTTATTAAGAATCTTAATTTATAAATAATAATCATGAAATGCTGTTATTATATTTGAGAAATAATAATAAAAAAATATATATTTCACAAACAGAAAGTTACAGGAATGTACACATGATCCAGTGCTTACATCTCATTGTGCAACATGTGAATTTTTTAATGGGAACTAAATGCGATATCTGAAAGGGGTACAAATTATTTCCAAAGCAGGACCCCCACCCAGACATACTACATTAGTACACAGCTCATGAAAAACAATATTTGTTGTTATTGTCATTGTAAGTGGGCCAAAACAATTATATTAGAAAAAGTGACTGCTGTCATTTGATTGTAATAATAAGAAATGTAACTTGTTATTTAGTCAGGTTTGGGACAGGTGTGCTGCAGGTGTGGCCACAGTGTACACGTCTGATGTTGCTCACATGTGCTCCACCGAATGCTCAAGGAGTTTTTGTGTTTGCTCACACACCTGACAAATTAGAGGGAACATTGCACTGCACGTAAGCGATGATATTACGGACCTTCGATCCCTCTAGCGGTAATGCATCAAAAGCGACATCAGTGTGTAAAGGATATCACCACATTGGCTCAGGAACACTTCAGAAAACCACTGTCAGTAACTACAGTTTGTCGCTACATCTGTAAGTGAAAGTTATAACTCTACTATGCAAAGTGAAAGCTATTTAACAACAACACCCAGAAATGCCACCGGCTTCGCTCGGCCCGAGCTTATCTAAAATGGATTGATGCAAAGTGGAAAAGTATTCTGTGGTCTGACGAGTCCACATTTCAAATTGTTTTTGGAAACTGTGGACGTCGTGCCCTCCGGAACAAAGAGGAAAATAACCATCTCCCATTGAAAATGTGTCGCGCAATATGAAGCGTAAAATACGACAAAGGAGACAACTTAAGCTGTACATTAAGCAAGAATGGGACATAATTCCACCTGAAAAGCTTCAAAAATTGGTCTCCTCAGTTCCCAAACGTTAACTGAGTGTTGTTAAAAGGAAAGGCCATGTAACACAGTGATAAAAATGCCCCTGTGCTAACTTTTTTGCAATGTGTTGCTGCCATTAAATTCTAAGTTAATGATTATGTGCAAAAAAAAAATTACGTTTCTCAGTTCAAACATTAAATATCTTGTCTTTGCAGTCTATTCAATTGAATATAAGTTGAAAAGGATTTGCAAATCATTGTATTATGTTTTTATTTACGATTTACACAACGTGCCAACTTCACTGATTTCGGGTTTTGTATTATTGTTTTTAAGTTATTAACGTGTTAGGATTTTATGTTAATGTGTAGTTAGTGTGTTATTGATCATAATTCCTTTGCAACTAGAGAAAACACATTGCCGTAAGTTGTAGATGTTTTCTGTGTTTTACACACACACACTCACACACACATACACACACACACACACACACACACACACGCACACACACACACACACACACACACACACCAACAACGGTTGTTGTCCAAGAACCAATAAAAATAGCTACTCAATAATTCAGAAGACACTAACAAATTACTCAATACTTGAGTGCTTTTTTTTGACAGAATACTTACTCTAAATCAAGTAGTTACTTGGATGACTACTTTTTACTTTTACTTGAGTCAAATAGAGTAACGGTACTACAATTTTTGGCTACTCTATACCCACGTCTGCACTGAAGGAAGTATTGGCTCTCAAAGTTTTTTTATTTTCAAAAGTGTCAGTTTTCAGATTTAAATGTCAGTTTTTCGACGTCAGCTTCCTGATTTTGCACATTGGATGTCACCAACAGCTTTGCCACAGCAGGACCCCAACTCAGAGAATAAATAATAAGAATAAAAACAAAACGCTCACTCAAAAAGGACTTAGGAAAAAAAAACTAACAATGCACACAAAAGGTGTGGATAGAAAACAGTTAACACTACACGGCAGCGCCAGGATAAAGTGGAGCCAATGCAGAGGAGATGAACTCGACTGGAAGGGTGAACCATCAGGAATCTACTGGCGCCGAGTGAATGCACTGGAGAGCTTAAGTAGTCAAGAGGAAATGGGTAACAGGTGCGCGCAAAGGGCGCTCCACTCCATGACCCAATAAACCTGGCACTGCAGCAAAAAGCTGACAGGCGGCAGCAGATTATGACATTCGATTTGTCAAATTTGCTTTTTCAGTCAGGTTGGGTTTATTTTAGTGTCCCTCATCAGAGAGCTAGCTTACGCAGCTAGTGGGTCCGTGACAATGACTTCTGTTCTATTTAATCAGCTGTTTCACAGCTGTGTTACAGACACCGTTTGGAAACAATTAATAATAATAATAATAATACCTGGGATTTATATAGCGCTTTTCTAAGTACCCAAAGTCGCTTTACATGTTTTTAAAAACCCGTCATTCATTCACACCTGGTGGTGGTAAGCTACTTTCGTAGCCACAGCTGCCCCGGGGTAGACTGACGTATGGTATGTAAATAAACATTGACAAAATCTTCCTGTGTAAATAACTAATTTCACAACATACAAATATGTGACTTAGTCCAGTGTGGCTAATATATGGAAAAAAAGATACAGTATATATACAGTATACATTTCAAAATGTTGTGGGTGCGCTCTATACTTTTGAAAATATGGTATTTATTTAACACCTAAACCATTTGCTTGGATCAGGCTGATTGCAAAAATAAGTACTAATTAAATAAAATGCAAAAAAAAGGACTCATACAAACTGATGAAAAATAAATGTACAAACATTTATGTTGTGCTAAAATAAATAAATTATAACTCAATAATAAATAATAATATTATATATGTTTCTTAAATAAACTGTCAATAAAATTAAAATTGCAAATGAAAATTCAGCTTCACCACTTAAATCATAGTTTTGCATTTAAGAAACTTCTGTATGACTTTAGCTCCAGACTTCTTCTGTTTGTTTGAGATTGTCATTACTGCCACAAGTGGTAAAAAAGTGTATTAAAACTGAGTACCGCTGTGGCTTATGTGTTTCTCAGCTGTGGTCCATAGTCGCCTCCATGGCGACAAATAAAGTAAGTTTCTTACAAATATCATCCCTGCAGGACGAGGAATAGCTAAACATGTTTCACTACACACCGTAGCTCACCGGCGGCAAAATCTAAACAAACGCCATGGGTGGATCTACACCTAACATCCACTGTAATGATACCAAAGTACAGGAGTGTATCTAGTCGATAGTACTATGATAACGTCGATATTTTTTTGGCATCACAAAATCTTCTTTCATTTTAAAAAACGTATATTATGTTTATAAACTCAGGAAATACTTCCCTGGACACATGAGGACTTTGAATATGACCAATGTATGATCCTGGAATTACTTGGTATCGGATTGATACCCAAATTTGTGGTATCATCCAAAACTAATGTAAAGCATCCAAACAACAGAAGAATAAATGATTATTACATTTTACCATAAGTGTAGATAGAACATGCTAAAAGAGAAAGTAAGCAGATATTAACAGTAAATTAACAAGTAGATTAATAATTCATTTTCTACCACTAGTCCTTAATAATTTTGACAAAATAATGGAATGGAAAATGACACAATATGTTACTGCATATGTCAGCAGACTAAATTAGGAGCCTTTGTTTGCTTACTTACTACTAAAAGACAAATTGTCCAGTATGTTCACTACTTTATTTATGGACAAACTTGCAATAAGAAACATATGTTTAATTAATGTACCCTAAGATTTTTTGTTAAAATAAAGCCAATAATTCAATTTTTTGTGGTACCCTTTATTTAGAAAAGTATCAAAAAGCACCAAAAAGTATCAAAATAATTTTGGTACCGCTACTGGTATCGGGACAACACTACATACCATTAGGGTATTTTTTTTTTTCATAGTTTCATAGTTAACCCAGAGTTGTGTATAAAGAGAGTATGACCAACTCGGTTTCGGTACATGATTGGTCAAGAGGCACTCAAGTGACTATATGTTGCCATAACTGCTACTAACTTTGAGCTAATGCGCTGTTTGTGGCGCCTTCTGGGTTAATTTTTCGTTAGTTTTTCCATCCATCCATTCTACCGCTTGTCTCGACGTGTAAAAATGCCCTGTTGTGCAGCATGGGCCTGCTCCGTTTGCCCAAAGTGTGGAAAAAATTGAATCTACTAATAAAAGTCTCAATCAATCAAAAAACACTTCAACCCGGAAAGAAGACAAGTTGGGGAAGTGAATGTTCGTCGTCAGCACTGGAGAGCTACCAATTACAGAGTCTTGTCCCAGGTAAACACACAACATCACGTCGACCTATTGTTCAGGAGAGAACACACAGAAGCTAATTTAAATAATAACAGGATAAATGAACACATTTGAGAGACAATATTTAATTCTCAGTAAAACTAAAAAAAATGCAATTCGGTAACAGTAGAAGAGAAAGTCAAACACAAATACAAATAGACTGAGTAAAGATTAACAGAGTAAAATAAAATAAAAATTTGGGTGCAAAAATAAATGATAAAATTAACTGGAAGTCACATATAAAAATATACAACATAAAATGGCAAGAAGCACATCAATAATGAATAAAGCAAAATATGTTCTGGACCAGAAATCACCCCAATATTCCCTACTGCTTGCCAGTGTTACCATATCTGAGTTATAGAAATATGGGGGAATAATTACCAATGTACACATGTTCATGTGCCATGCTACACAAAATAAATATCAGTTAGAACAGTACAGTGATTACAAACAGACACCACAGTTTGACATTGTTCCCACACAAGTCATATTTTTTCTGTGATTGTGGGTCCAAAGCTCATGATAGATTTTGGTAAAATGAAGCGGTAGAAAATGGATGGATGGAGGGGAAAAAGTTTTTTTGGGGGGTCATTTTGTGTATTTTGTGGTCACGAAACACTGCAGGAATGTAGCAGCAAAATTATACTTTGACGAAATAAAAGCATGTTTTATTGTAAGTTATTGTATAGAGTATGTATAGATAGAACTATACGCAGGCGTATTATTTCAAAATATAGCAACAAGACCAGTTTGCTTCAACGCCACTTCCAACTTTCTACGGGATGGATGTCATCTTGCGCAGAGCAATTGCTAAAGGCTCCTAGACCTTCATTAAGAGGTATCCCTGGCCCGGACGTGTTTTTCTACAATGTTCAAATTGCCGGGGGCTATTCATTTGGAGGATCCCAATCAGCAAATCTCAGCCCCAAATCGGTATAATGTATGCATCACATGTGAGTAATAATACTTCCTTTCCTGTCAAAAACTGCATGGAACTCCTTTATTCCATTTCCTATTCATTATAACTACAGTGGAACTTACAAAGTCGAATTGCCATCCAAAGTATTTGATGAAAGTACACTTGAGATAAATATTATTTATGTATTTAATATGTGTGTTTACTTACTATGGTATATTATTTATTTATTCACTGTTCTGTTACAGAGAACAAGGAAATGGGATAAAATTGCTATGGTATGAAAAGGGGTAGGAATAAATGAGCTCAGATTCTTCCTACTCCTTTTTGGACGTGCTGTAATGAAACAACTGGAAATATGTGATGAATTATATTGTATGGTATGCATGTTCGAAATAAACTGAAACCGAACTGAACTGAACCCACTAGTGTGCCGTGAGATACAGCCTGGTGTGCCATGTGAGATTATCTAGTTTCACCTATTTGGGTTAAAGATATTTTTGCTAACCAGTAATTATAGTCTGCAAATGATGTGTTGTTGTTGAGGGTAACCGTGTAATACTCGTCCATATCAGTAGGTGGCAGCAGGTAGCTAATTGCTTTGTAGATGTCGGAAACAGCGGGAGGCAGAGTGCAGGTAAAAAGGTATCTAATGCTTAAACCAGGGGTGTCCAAAGTGCGGCCCGGTGGCCATTTGCGGCCCCCAGCTAATTGTTTACCGGCCCGCCACTCATTCTGGAAATGCTATTGCAAAAATAAAAATGAATGAGGTGAAATCTAACGAGAAAAAGTTGCAATGTTGACACAAAGCTGCCATGCACGCTGTTTTTTTTCTTTTGTCTTTCTTTATTTTTCTTTTTTTGCCATTGCTCCAAAAAAAAATAATGCCAAAAAATCCATGTTATAATTAATTATTTTCAAGGCTCCAATTACTTCAAATATTTCACTTTAAAATGTTTTACGTGGTAAATATTGCATATATTGTGTAGTTGCCGTATAAAAACATCAACGTTTTATTTGACAAAAGAGCATAAAACAAACAAAATTATAGTTCAAACGTAAAATCGACACATATATCTGAAGTTGATCTCCTAACTTAAGTGTTGAAAGTATATGAAAAACCTAATAAAAACGCATCACTTTATGAGTGGGGCACCGTTTGCATCCCAAATATATTTAGTGGAATTTTATTTATCTTTTCACTGTGATTACTCAAAAATATTAAATAATTAAAATCAATGCATTATTGATCTTTTAGGGCTCTAATTACTAAATACTGCATATTTCAGTTTTACTATAAAAAAAACAAAGTTGTTTTTGACATAAAAGCCATAAAAACTTTTTTTTTTATTACCTTATATCAACTTGAAGTTGATATAGAGATTTACTGTAGCGTTAAATAAAAAATAATAATTTGACTTATTTTTAACATTTTAATGACTGAGACCTTTTATGGTCCCCGGGACACCTAAAGGTAAAATAAATTTAAAAATCCATATATTTTGTTATGGTTTAAAAAGGAAAAATATCAAAATGGCCCCTACATGCTTTAATTTTTCCGTGTGCGGTCCTCAGTGGAAAACGTTTGGACACCCCTGGCTTTAACCAAAAATGAACAAAAGGTGAGTGCCCCTAAGAAAAGGCATTGAAGCTTAGGGAAGGCTATGCAGAACGAAACTAAAACTGAACTGCTACAAAATAAACTAAAACAGAATGCTGGACGACAGCAAATGCTTACTGTGGAGCAAAGACGGCGTCCACAAAGTACATCTGAACATGACATGACAATCAACAATGTCCCCACAAAAAAGGATTAAAAACAACTGGAATATTCTTGATTGCTAAAACAAAGTAGATGCCGGAAATATCGCTCGAAGGAAGATATGAAATTGCTACAGGAAAATAACAAAAAAGAGGAAAAAGCCACCAAAATAGGAGCGCAAGACAAGAACTAAAACACAACACACAGGAAAACAGAAACAAACAAAGAAAATAGTCAGGGAGTGATGTCACAAGTCATACATGTGACATGCTTGCTTATGGTTAAAAGTCAAATCCAACAATAGTGACAATTACTTTTTACTGTCAACTGAGTTTTGTTCTTTAATGATTTATGCTGGTGGTGTGCCTCCGGATTTTTTCAACGCAAAAAATGTGCCTTGGCTCAAAAAAGGTTGAAAAACACTAATCTAGCCGGTGAGCTTAATTTGAGGTGATGTATTTTGAGCCAATCACATGCCGACTCTTTGAAGCGCTTGCTTTCAAATCAACCAATCAGGGATGGAGTTGGTCACTTTGACCGCGTGCGGTTACTCGGGACCAATTTAAAATACTTCCTCAGTTTGAGGAACTGCTAGCTTGACTCAGACGCTTTGCGGCACTCGCTTTTCTGGATCGAATACCTTCGCTAATGTGGTAAAATTAACTAGTTTGTTTGGAAAAAGCAATACTGTTAGTGTTTTTGTTTGGGACGACGTTTTAAACGTGAGCTAGCATGTCGGGCTACAGCCAACATTGGACACATTCTCCCTCGCCCAAAGCTATCAAGGTCTGCGAGAAGCTGATTTTTACAACCAGCGATGGAGAAGATGAGCCCATCGACGACACCAACGAGTCTGGTTTCAAAGAGCAAGACTCTTTTGAAAAATATTCTAATGCCAGCAGTCTAATGCGCGCCAGCATGGACGAATCGGCAGAGCTTTGGGAAGAGGAGGGCTTCGGGAGCCCGTCCCATTTCTCCGGCGAGACCTCGGCTCTCTTCGCGGTCTGCGCCACCACGCCGAGAAAAGTCACCTCTCCGATCCCCACCTGCCCCGACAAACCTGCACGCAAAACACTGAAAAAGGTCAGTTGTCGCTGTCTAATAACCCACTTTTCCATTCCAGCACTGGTTTATTAACGTGGTCTGTTAAAAAGATTTTGAAGAACGCGCAAATAACATCTCTGTTTTCCTTGTAAGTACAGTTCAGTCGTGCCTTAACGGTTCAAAGACTGACCTCGTAACGGACAACGGAATACGGTGTCGAACTCAATTTCAATAGAGGGCCACTTGTTACAGTGAATATAAATGTAAAATGGGTTTTAATGATATTATTGCATATGCATTTCACTATATGTTTACACACAGTGTAAAAAGAGCTGTATATGTTATGGTAAAACAACAACTGATAGCTGCACTTGACCAGAAAACCTGTGTTTTTACAACATTGTGAATGGAAAAAACAGTACCACTGTTTTTAAAAGTAAAATGCTAGCAATATAGACATGTTTAATTTTCCTGAGGGAACTCTCCTTATGGAATCAATAAAATACTATCTGTGTTCCAAAAATATTTTTTACAGTGTATAATTTGATTGATAACCTCAAGTCCAGCAGAAATGTACTTATTTTTATTGTATTGAAAATGTTTGGAATGTATGATCATTTAAAGCGGTCATGTGATTTTCTTTTACATTTAAAACACTTACTTTGGTCCAAATTTGGCATAGATTTGCCCTTTAGTGGGCGGATCTAATTTGCATACCTCCAATTTGATTGTGGGTAGCACGTGGACCAGGGGTTATTGAGTGTGCCTCACAATAAGAAGGTCCTAGGTTCAATCCTGAGCTCGAGGTTACAGTAGGCCTTATTATGGTATTGTATTTATATGTATGAGGGCACATGTGTACCTTGTTTGAGTGTTAATAATTAAATTGTGATATTTAAGACATTTAATTTTGTTACAAAAAATGTTCTGTGCTCCAAAAAAATTCTGTGGTACTATTTTTTTTTCATTTAGTAGCATCGGTGCTACTAGTGAAAAAGCTAAGCGTACAGCACTGGTACTGACAAAAAAAGTTCAAACTATACACTTTTTTGTAATCGACATGGCAACAGCAACAGGATGAATGTTCACCCAGTCTGCCCCTCAACAAGAGGCTAGCTAAAAATGAGCTTACCCAGCAGGCACAAGACATAAATACAGCGTTGATTATACATACATGTCATTTAAAACTGACTTTGAAACAATATTGCAAAATAGTTGTATTTGTAAATTGAGACATAGTTGGATCCATGTTGTTGGTTGGGAAATGACCAAATTTCAATGGTTAAATAAACATCAAAACCCAACATTGATTAAAACTTGTCAAAAAGCATGTTTTTATAATGTTATGTTTGAGTTGCTCAACATCAGGACCTAATTTAACAATTTCTTAACGTTGTTTTAATGTCTTGTGCCTGCTGGGTATTGACTACAGCGCGGACTACAATGGCGTACGCGCGCAAGGCACTTTGGGTACAATCATACAATATATGGATAATCCGTTGACTGTTTTCTCAATTTGTGACGTCACTAATTGTGCACATTCCAAACAACTCGTTTGGCGGAAGAAGGAAGAACGGCAAGATTATTTTATAAATATCTCCGCAATGCCTCCACGGTTAAATACAAAAATTTTGGGACTTATGTAAATCCCAAATACGCAAAAGCAGGAACCAATAGGTAAGAAAAGTTGTTCTTGCATAATAGGCCCCCTTTAATTCTAATTGCATTATTACATATATAAGGTTGAAATATATACTGTATGCAATTGCATGCTGTACATGTTTTTCTGTCAAATTGAAAAGAACAAATACTTTTAGTTAAAAAGATGAAGTATTTTATTGCCATTGCTTCCAGGCTTTCGTGGGCCACCTAAAATGACGCGGCGTGCCCGACCGGCCCCCGGGCTTTGAGGTTGTCACCTGTCCAGTATGTAGCTTAGAACGGATGCTGTATTCTCCATTGATATAAAATGCCATCCATCCCTTTTAAGGATGGGAATTGATTACATTTTTTTGGTTCCGATTCCCCTTTCGATTATGCTTAACGATTCGTTTCTTAATCGGTTCTCTTGTCGATTCTTATTTAAATAAAAAGATACAAAAGTGTATTACCATCAATATTGTGCAGTAGATGTGAACTGGAGCTATTACTGCACGCCTCCAAACCAGTCAGAATATGTCTCCTCATGTTCATCTGAATGAGAAGGCCTTAATTTCAATTTTCCAGGTAATAGTGCTAACATTAAGGTGGTGTTAGTACCTGTAGTATTTACGACAGATAACTGCTGCTGCTTAGGATGAGATAAGCGCAGTTAAAAAACACAACATTCATTGCGTGCCGTGTTTTCAAATGTTTCGGCATTTTGCTCGCATGTCGTCCCCTTGATGAACTAGCCTCCTTGGAATTATTACAAATATCGCTGTTGCAATCTTTTTCTTGTAAAATGTCTGCTAAGTTTGGATTGCATATTCTGCCCTTTGCCGCCATGTTGCTCTCTGACGCTGGCTGACGTCATTACGCACGTTGCGTGATGATGTCAAGAACCGGTAACAGAATCGGTTGACAAAATGACAAACGATTCAAATGAATTAATACACTGGGAACCGGTTATGAATAAGAACCGTTGTTCCATCCTTTATCCCTTTTCTAGGCAAAGGTGGACTGGGACAATCATTCGTCCCTGGACTTTTTGGTCCAAATCGGCTCACTACAATCCATGTGCAAATATTGTACCAACACACCCCATTGATGTCCATGTATACAGTTACATAAACCCTCAAGACCGCTGTACTGAACAATATCCGCCCTCTGCATCAGAAAGTGCCTTTTTGTATTTTGCACCTATAATTGGCAGCCTGATAAACCACCCAAGCTTTGTAAAGTTTTTTTAAGTGAACATGTATGTAGGTTGTTCTTTGATTTTTGTGTCGCACTAAACCTCTATTGTATGTTTGCACAGAGCTTTGGGTCCAGCGCAAGGGGCTCACGCAGCGTGAGGTCCCTCTTCAAGGATGTGGAGCCTGCAGCAATGTCCAGCAGAGACAGCTTCACCAGAAGACAGTCCACACCCCTGGTCAACTTTAACCCCTTCACCCCTGACTCCATGCTCGTCAAGTCAGCCACGCAGCAGCTCAACAGGAAGCGAATGCACTGCAATATGTACATCATCTCTTTAACACTTGTTTATTTGTATAAAATGGATCCCCATTAGTTGCTACACAATAGTCAGTAATCTTCCTCTTCCTTGTTACATGTGGAGAAGTTAGTAACTTCAACAACATTAAACCTGTTAATTAGGCAGCACCTAAAACCTATTACCTATTACCATTACGCAGTTTGCTTTCACATCAACACCTCAACTTCCTGCCCCTTCCTGGACAGACAGATAATTACACACTTGACTATTGTCCTCCTCACAGCTCAAGTGGTGAAGATATACAGACAGGTGACGCTGAGGGAGACGAGGAAATCCTACCACCATCCAAGGTAACGTTTTTAATCTGTCATTGGGCATTGTCTTAACGCTCAGTGAGATACATTTAGCACATTCTCTTTCCCACAGAGGATTAGTATTAGTAACACGATGACCTCTCGCTACGACTCTGAGTTCTTGGAGCTGGAGAAGATTGGTTGCGGTCAGTTTGGTGCCGTGTTTAAGTGCGTGAACAGACTGGACGGCTGCATTTATGCCATCAAGCGCTCCAAGAAGCCTCTAGCCAGAGGAGTGGAAGAGTAAGTCCGCGAACACTTTGAATTATATATGATACATCTATGGGTCTGTACTAGGGTTGTCCCGATAACAATATTGTGGTACCGGAACCGGTACCAAAATGTATTTTGATACTTTTCTAAATTAAGGGGACCACAAAAAAAAGGCATTATTGGCTTTATTTTAACAAAAAATCTTATGGTACATTAAAGGCCTACTGAAATGATTTTTTTTTATTTAAACAGGGATAGCAGATCTATTCTATGTGTCATACTTGATCATTTCGCGATGTTGCCATATTTTTGCTGAAAGGATTTAGTAGAGAACAACGACGATAAAGATCGCAACTTTTGGTATCTGACAAAAAAAAGCTTTGCCCCTACCGGAAGTAGCGTGACGTAGTCAGTTGAACATTTCCGCAAAGTTCCCTATTTACAGTGATGGCGGCCAGAAGTGAGAGCGATTCGGACCGAGAAAGCGACGATTTCCCCATTAATTTGAGCGAGGATGAAAGATTTGTGGATGAGGAAAGTGCAAGTGAAGGACTAGTGGGGAGTGGAACCGATTTAGATAGGGAAGATGCTCTGAGAGGCGGGTGGGACCTGATATTCAGCTGGGAATGACTACAACAGTAAATAAACACAAGACATATATATACTCTATTAGCCACAACACAACCAGGCTTATATTTAATATGCCACAAATTAATCCCGCATAACAAACACCTACGTGTTGGTTATCCTAGCTCCTAGCTCCCGTCCATATAACTCGTCAATACAATTCAAACACCTGCACAACACACACAATCACTCAGCCCAAAGGACCGTTCACCTAACCCAAGGTTCATAAAGCTTATATATTTACCCAAAGTTACGTACGTGACACGCACGTATGGGCAAGCGATCAAATGTTTGGAAGCGCAGCTGCGTACTCACGGTACCGTGTCTGCGTCTGTGTATCCAAATCAAAGTAATCCTGGTAAGAGTCTGTGTTGTCCCAGTTCTCTACAGGCGTCTGTGTATCGAAGTCAAAGTCCTCCTGGTAAGAGTCTCTGTTGTCCGAGTTGTTCGATCTTGACTGCATCTTTCGGGAATGTAAACAATGAAACACCGGCTGTGTTGTGTTGCTGACTTCCCTCGCAAAATACTACGCTTCGCACCGACAACTTTCTTCTTTGCTTGCTCAGCTTCTTTCTCCATAATGCAATGAACAAATTGCAACAGATTCGCCAACACAGATGTCCAGAATCATATGGAATTTTGCGATGAAAACTGACGACTTTAAGCTGGCCGCGGTGCTGGACTAAAATGTCCTGTCTAACTCGTGACGTCACATCCGCAGCGTCATCATACCAAGACGTTTTCAGCAGATATTTCGCGGGAAATTTAAAATTGCACTTTAATAAACTAACCCAGCCGTATTGGCATGTGTTGCAATGTTAAGATTTCATCATTGATATATAAACTATCAGACTTTGTGGTCGGTAGTAGTGGGTTTCAGTAGGCCTTTAAACATGTTTCTTATTACAATCGAAGAACAATTTTGGCCTTAAATAAAATAGTGAACATACCAGACAATTTGTCTTTTAATAGTAAGTAAGCAAACAAAGACTCCTAATTTGTCTGCTGACGTATGCAGTAACATATTGTAATTTCTCATTCTATTATTTCGTCAAAATTATAAAGGACAAGCTGTAAAAATCGATTATTAATCCACTTGTACATTTAATGTTAATATCTGGTTATTTTCCGTTTTAACATGTTCTACCTACACTTCTGTTCAAATGTAATAATCACTGTTTGGATACTTTACATTAGTTTTGGATGATACCACAAATTTATGTATCGATCCGATACCAAGTAGTTACAGGATCATACATTCGTCATATTCAAAGTTCTCATGTGTCCAGGGACATATTTACCGAGTTTATAAACATTATATGATTTTTTTAAAAAGGAAAAAAGATTTTGTAACAATATAAAATATAGATGTAATCATAGTAGTATCGACTAGATGCGCTCCTGTACTTGGTATCATTACAGTGGATGTCAGATGTAGATCCACCCATGGCATTTGTTTACATTCAGGCACACTAGCTTTTGTTACTGGTGACGCCGGTGAGCTGTTGTATGCTACGGTGTGTAGTGAAGCATGTTTAGCTATTCCTCGTCTTGCAGGGATGATACTTGTAAGAAACTCACTTTATTCGTTGCCATGGAGGCGAGGATTAGTGATTTAAAAGTACCGGTAGCTAAAACACTGCCGACTGCGGTTGGATGTTTGCTGCTAGCGAGCTAGCCATGTCTTAAAGGCCTACTGAAATGATTTTTTTTTATTTAAACAGGGATAGCAGATCTATTCTATGTGTCATACTTGATCATTTCGCGATATTGCCATATTTTTGCTGAAAGGATTTAGTATAGAACAACGACGATAAAGATTGCAACTTTTGGTATCTGATTAAAAAAAAGGCTTGCACCTACCGGAAGTAGCGTGACGTAGTCAGTTGAACATATACGCAAAGTTCCCTATTGTTTACAATGATGGCCGCATGAAGTGAGAGAGATTCGGACCGAGAAAGCGACAATTTCCCCATTAATTTGAGCGAGGATGAAAGATTTGTGGATGAGTAAAGTGCAAGTGAAGGACTAGTGGGGAGTTGAAGCTATTCAGATAGGGAAGATGCTGTGAGAGCCGGGGGTGACCTGATATTCAGCTGGGAATGACTACAACAGTAAATAAACACAAGACATATATATACTCTATTAGCCACAACACAACCAGGCTTATATTTAATATGCCACAAATTAATCCTGCATAAAAACACCTGCGTGTTTGTTATGCTAGCTCCTAGCTCCTCTGCTAGCTCCATAGAACACGCCAATACAATTCAAACACCTGTTCAACACACACAATCACTCAGCCCAAAAGACCGTTTACCTAACCCAAGGTTCATAAAGCTTATATATTTTTAAAAAGTTACGTACGTGACGCGCACATACGGTCAAGTTATCGAATGTTTAGCAGCCGAGGCTGCATACTCACGGTACCTGATATTCAGCTGGGAATGACTACAACAGTAAATAAACACAAGACATATATATACTCTATTAGCCACAACACAACCAGGCTTATATTTAATATGCCACAAATTAATCCTGCATAATAACACCTGCGTGTTTGTTATGCTAGCTCCTAGCTCCTCTGCTAGCTCCTAGCTCCATAGAACACGCCAATACAATTCAAACACCTGATCAACACACACAATCACTCAGCCCAAAAGACCGTTCACCTAACCCAAGGTTCATAAAGCTTATATATTTTTAAAAAGTTACGTACGTGACGCGCACGTACGGTACGTGTTATGCTAGCTCCTAGCTCCTCTGCTAGCTCCTAGCTCCATAGAACACGCCAATACAATTCAAACACCTGATCAACACACACAATCACTCAGCCCAAAAGACCGTTCACCTAACCCAAGGTTCATAAAGCTTATATATTTTTAAAAAGTTACGTACGTGACGCGCACGTACGGTACGGTACGTGTTATGCTAGCTCCTAGCTCCTCTACTAGCTCCTAGCTCCATAGAACACGCCAATACAATTCAAACACATGATCAACACACACAATCACTCAGCCCAAAAGACCGTTCACCTAACCCAAGGTTCATAAAGCTTATATATTTTAAAAAAGTTACGTACATACGCAAAAAAAAGCCAAAGCTGCATACTCACAGTAGCACGTCTGCGTCTTTGTCATCCAAATCAAAGTAATCCTGGTAAGAGTCTGTGTTGTCCCAGTTCTCTACAGGCGTCTGTGTATCCAAGTCAAAAGTCCTCCTGGTTAGAGTCTCTGTTATCCGAGTTCTTCCATCTTGACTGCATCTTTCGGGAATGTAAACAAAGAAGCGCCGGCTGTGTACTGTTGTGGCTGACTACGTTCGAAAAATACGTCCATTTCGCACCGACAACTTTCTTCTTTGCTTGCTCGGCTTCCTTCTCCATAATGCAATGAACATGATTGAAACAGATTCACGAACACAGATGTCCAGAATACTGTGGAATTATGAAATGAAAACAGAGCTTTTTCGTATTGGCTTCAATGTGGAAGGCATACCCGTGTTCGCCGGTCTACGTCACGCGCATACGTCATCCTCAGAGGCGTTTCGAACCGGAAGTTTAGCGGCAAATTTAAAATGTCACTTTATAAGTTAACCCGGCCGTATTGGCATGTGTTATAATGTTAAGATTTCATCATTGATATATAAACTATCAGACTGCGTGGTCGGTAGTAGTGGGTTTCAGTAGGCCTTTAACGCACCTCTTCCTGAGGGCCTTACAGTGTTATAACTTCACCTTTATTGTCAGTTTTTAGGCCAAAATGCGTCCATTCTCCCCTTTCTGTCTACACACTGTGTCTGCTTGCAAGTGCGCTGCCCAACACACTCCTGCTCGTAAACCCAGCAATGTCGTGAAGGCGCGCCGTCATTCCCGTTAAAAATAAATTGGGGAGCCCATCCATCCATCCGCTTCTACCGCTTGTCCCTTTCGGGGTCGCGGGGCTTGCTAGAGCCTATTTGAGCTACATTCGGGCGGTATGCGCGGTACACCCTGGACAAGTAGCCACATCATCGCAGGGCCAACACAGACAGACAAAACCGGTAATTTTCAAACAGAGTATAGTACCGTTTTTGATTCATTAGTACTGCGATACTATACTAGTACCAGTATACCGTACAACCGTAGTCTTTTATATAGTGCTATCAAGCGATTAAAAAAAAAAGCGTGATTAATTATTTATAGGGATGCAACTGTATTGAAGTTTCAAAATGATCATGATAATGCAGTGGCATGTGACGGTATCAAACAAGAATGTGGTGTACTCCTGTCAGTGTAGTTTTTTTCTGGCACAATGGACTGGGCCAGGCCAAGAAGTTAACCACATTTCCCAGGATCCCCTGCGCAATGCGGGTAAACAGAGTGGAAAACTATCGTAAACCTCCTGTGAAGTTTAAATCAGAAGTAAAGGAATACGAGTATTAGGACAAACCAGTTGATGAACCATAACCCGGAAAATGAAATTGATGAAACAAAGAATTTTATTGACTTTTTAAAAAGTTGTATTGTCTGTTATGCTCTGGAGAATCAGTATTCTCCAAACCAATAAAAAAAATGCCCCTACAGAGTACACCAATTCTCATGAAGTTGAAAGACACTAAACTAAACGTTGTTTCCAGTTCTTACACTAGATGTTTATATTGTCAGTTTAAAGACACGCGTCTGAAAGTTTTTTTGTTTTATATTTTTGCTTGTTACTCAAAACACTGAATGTTCCTACACCATTCTGTAGAGAAAGATATATAACTGTGACTTTATAAAGTAATTTATTGTTTTTTGAACAGAAGCTGCATGTTTTATGTGCTAAAATAAAACACCAGGTCCATATAAAGTGCTCAGGTTAACATATAAAAAAAACAGTCAAATCTTTTCGGAGCATTAAGTATCGAACTTGCGGCCTACATATGTATGAAATAGAATTTCCCCCCAAATTTAGTAGGTGTGACTTATATTTGGGTATGCGCTATCCGGAAATTACAGTATGCCAATGTGCAACATTAACTCATGTTTTAAACCTTATTTAATGACAGAATATGAAGTAATTAAATTACCAGTTAGTTTTGTCCTTTGTGCTTCTTATGACACCCACATGCGATTAAAACAATATTCTCCTTGTAAGTGTGCTTTGATTTTACATATACTGTACCCATCATTGTAAGAGTAATTAGTAACTGGGTCGATAATCAATTAAACAATAAGTTCAAATGAACTGTCATCGATAATTGCCATGTCCGTGTGGTTGTTTACTTGGTCTTTCGCTTTCAAACAGGGTGCAAGAGGTTTCACTCTGTGCATCGCTCTCAGCACCCGCAAGCGATGTGCACCAATAGTGCAATAAATGGATTGAATCATTTTGTCATTCCTCAACAATCTTTGTTTTTGGACAGGAAGTCACTCTAATTAAGCCCTGCCTCTTTCCACATGGTGTCAACCTTACTATGGGCTGCGAGCTTCCAACAGTGACAGAGCCCCGCTAGTCACAACTCGCTAGTGAGAAGCTCAGCAAGGAAACAAACATTAGGAGGAAAAAATATGAATACAAAGCCAAATGTCCTGGGACCTCAAGTAAAAAGAGCGACATGGACTTACGACCAAATCCAGAAAACGACATACACAAGTAAAAATTCAAATGTATTAAAGTGTTCGCACGCATAAATTCAAGCACATTTCTTTTTTGCATCGCAATTAACTTAAAATCTGCCGCAGACGTGTCAAATCATATTGAAAGTACCCATGTGCTGCTTGAGCTTTGCTTGAGCTTGGCACGGTTTGTAGGGGGTGCTTCTCTCGTGTTTGGAGCAAACGGTAGAGCAATTGTGAGCCTGACTTCAAAGTGTCTCAGAGAACTGAACACAGGCTTAAATTATAAAAAAAACTAATCATCCGGCCAGGAAGAAGGTAAAGAAGAAGGTAGATGTACATGGGCAAAACTGACTTGGGAAAATTATTCATGTAGCCCGTTTGAAAAGATAGTCACTACAATGATATCTTAGACTCTAGAAGAGGTGGGTGACTGAATAATTGTTGTAACTTATAACAAAATGTGTTTATACAGTCGCCTGCCCCTAGCTTTCAGGGGTTACAGAAAACCAACACTTCACCTCCATCCTGATGGAGCTTAAGAGGTGCTGCAACGAGGAATGGTCGAAACTGCCCAATGATAGGTGTGCCAAGCTTGTGGCATTATATACAAAAAGGCTGTAATTGCTGCCTAAGGTGCATCAACAAACTATTGAGCAAATGCTGTGAATACTTACGTGCATGTGATTTTTTCTATTTTTAATACATTTGTGAATTAAAAACCTTTTCACTTTGTCTTAATTGGGTATTGTCTGTAGAATTTGTTTTATCGACAAAAAAGGAATTTATTCCATTTTGGAATAAAGTTTTTACATAACAAAATGTTGAAAAAGTAATCATAGTTAGTGTAAGTAAACATAGTCAGGTTATATAAAAACTTAACTTTAAAACAACATAGCGGTGTTTCTTTTCCATTTATGTAATGTACTTCCTCCACAGGCAGGACGCCCTGCGTGAGGTGTATGCCCACGCCGTGCTGGGCCACAACTCCCACGTGGTGCGCTACTACTCTGCTTGGACTGAGGACGACCACATGCTCATCCAGAATGAGTATTGCAATGGCGGCACGCTGTCCGACGCCATTGCCCAACACATCTCTAGCCTGACAGAGGTCGAACTCAAGGACCTCTTGCTGCAGGTCGCCAACGGCCTTAAGTATATCCACTCCATGTCACTGGTGCACATGGACATCAAGCCAAGTGAGGCTCTTACTGTGAAAGTAGTTTGACAGCAAGTGTGTCATTGTAAAACTAACAACGTTGTTTTGGTTGCTCAGGCAACATCTTCATCTGTTGCCAGTCTGTCAGGTGCTACGACAATCTGAACACCAGCGTGATCTACAAGATAGGTTTGTAAATGTATTTTTACCACTTTATTACAAACACTTGGCTATCACATATTTCATCTTACAGGGGATCTGGGTCATGTGACACGGACCAACAGCCCTACGGCGGAGGAAGGCGACAGTCGATATTTGGCCAACGAAATTCTCCAAAATGTTTGCTGTCTTTTTGTAAACAGATCCTCTCTCCGACGTGCGCTTCACATACTCACTATAATGTATGTTGTCTCCCTCAGGATTACACTGACCTGGCCAAGGCAGACATCTTTTCCCTCGCTCTCACTGTCATCAGCGCCTCAGGGGCAAAGCCTCTTCCCACCAATGGAGATATGTGGCATGAAATCCGCCGTGGCAAACTGCCCACCATCCCCAAAATGCTCTCGCCAGAGTTTGTCAGCCTGCTTCAGGTAAACTTTTATGACATTTGGCCTCTTGGTGTGTGGGCACCAACCATCTTAGCTTGTTAGCCTGTTAGCATGTGCGGTTAAGATGTCAAGCACATTGAGAAAGTCATGCTGACAGGATTTTTACAAGAATCACGACTGGCTTCTTTTTGGGTACAATAAGAACAAAATACAAAACATAAAACTGCTCAGATTTTGTGTAAACAGCTTTCATGATTTTTAACATAAGATGAGGATTAAAGGCCTACTGAAACCCACTACCACCGACCACGCAGTCTGATAGTTTATATATCAATGATGAAATCTTAACATTGCAACACATGCCAATACGGCCGGGTTAACTTATAAAGTGCAATTTTAAATTTCCCGGCAAACTTCCGGCTGAAAACGTTTCGATATGATGACGTTTGCGCGTGACGTCAACAGTGGAAGCGGAAGTATTCGGAGCCCATTGAATCCAATACAAAAAGCTCTGTTTTCATTTCAAAATTCCACAGTATTCTGGACATTTGTGTTGGTGAATCTTTTGCAATTTGTGATTTAATGAACAATGGAGACTGCAAAGAAGAAAGTTGTAGGTGGGATCGGTGTATTAGCGGCTGGCTGTAGCAACACAACCAGGAGGACTTACTTGGATAGCAGACGCGCTAGCCGACGCTAGCCGCCGACCGCACGGATGATCAGGTGAAGTCCTTCGTCCTTCTGACGATCGCTGGAACGCAGGTGAGCACAGGTGTTGATGAGCAGATGAGGGCTGGCTGGCGTAGGTGGAGCGCTAATGTTTTTATCATAGCTCTGTGAGGTCCCGTTGCTAAGTTAGCTTCAATGGCGTCGTTAGCAACAGCATTGTTAATCTTCGCCAAGCTGGAAAGCATTAACCGTGTAGTTACATGTCCAGAGTTTGGTAGTATTGTTGATCTTCTGGCTATCCTTCCAGTCAGGGACTTATTTGTTTTGTTTCTATATGCAGTAAAGCCTGATGCTATCACGTTAGCTCAGTAGCTAAAGTGCGTCACCGATGTATTGTCGTGGAGATAAAAGTCACTGTGAATGTCCATTTCGCGTTCTCGATTCTCATTTTCAAGAGGATATAGTATCCGAGATGGTTTAAAATACAAATCCGTGATCCACAATAGAAAAAGGAGAGAGTGTGGAATCCAATGAGCCAGCTTGTACCTAAGTTACGGTCAGAGCGAAAAAAGATACGTTCTGCACTGTACGCTAGTCCTTCACTTTCACGTTCCTCATCCACGAATCTTTCATCCTCGCTCAAATTAATGGGGTAATCGTCGCTTTCTCGGTCCGAATGTCTCTCGCTGCTGGTGTAAACAATAGGAAAATATGAGCAGTCCTTCCCCCGGTGTCGTCACGCTACTTCCGGTAGGGGCAAGGTTTTTTTTATCAGAGACCAAAAGTTGCGAACTTTATCGTCGTTGTTCTATACTAAATCCTTTCAGCAAAAATATGGCAATATCGCAAAATGATCAAGTATGACACATAGAATGGATCTGCTATCCCCGTTTAAATGAAAAAATCATTTCAGTAGGCCTTTAAGATCCTAAGGTATATCTTATAAAGGTAATAAGGAGTTAATCTAGTACAATTGCTACTATTTCTTGTAATAGTCCCACTCTTTTCATAAGATTAAAGATGTATTCTTGTAAAACTAGAATTGGATTCCTTGTAAATTGCTAACTTTTATTGTTAAATGACTATTATAATGCCAAAATGTTATGACTTTCATTTTGTGAAATTTCAATAATTTATTGAAAATTCAGTTTTTTTTGTAATTTATTTTGTTTTTGTCATAAAATTGCAGCGTTTGCTCAAGAAAATTCCCATATTTTCCAAATTATAAAACGCACTGGTATATAAGCAGCACCAACCATATTTTTTCAGAAAAAAGATTCCCCCCATATATTAACCACACTGGACTACAAGCCAGAGATATAGGCGTTGTGAAAGGATTATTTACACATTAAGATTTAGTAAATGTTTATTGACATACTTCAATTGTTTCCAAACTATGTCTGTAACACGGCTAGGTGCGGAAGCTAGCTCTTCAATCAGCTAAACAGACTCCATAAGTCCACGGTGACATTTTGGTGAATTTATGAACTGGTGCAAAACAAACAATGCCATTGTAAGTTAATAATGCTAACACAGACACTTGTAAACATGTTAGCATATTGGCTAATGCTAACGACGCCAGCTCGATTACATTATGATAGCACGTACAAATATACATGAAAACACTCCGACAGACATCACACATTGGACGGTTTAATATGTATGAATTGTTTTAGTTATATTGTAAAACTTGCAAACATTGCTTGGAGTGATGAACGAAGAATCCATACATGTGAAAACGCAAGGACAACGAAGAGACAGAACGATACTTAAAAGCGCGAAACAGAAGGAGAGACTGTGAATGTTCACCTCGCAGCACCTGCAGTGAGAGAACTCATCCAAAAGAGGGCACAATAACACACCTTTAAAAGTACCAGTATAGTAGAAAAAACAAGTTGATTTTATATGCTTATTTGTGTTTCATTGTATCCATTAAACCATATCCAATTGTGTGTACGATCCGCTAAGTATGTGAAAACACAGTTTTACAAAATACAACAATTCAGGCAGCCATTTTGAATATTCAGCTCCTAAAATTTTCAGAGATTGACGTCATGATAGTAACGCTTCTGCACTCTGAGCATGTCATCAGATCAGTCATCAGGGAAAAACGCAAACATTTGACAGAGATGTGGTGTTTATCATTCACAATCCCTATGTAAGACAACATGTATGCTTGGCTTTTTTGAGGCATTCGATACTGTAAATAAAAAGCTTAACAATTTAGTCAATAGATCAAGGGTCCTCTGTTGCGCTCATTATACTCTCTTCAAAAACATCCAGAAAGTGCTAACAATATTCTATTTACATGTCATGACTTGCAAATTAACCAAATATGAGTGATATTGTTACTATAAGCGCAAACGCAGACAATTTTTTTAGCCGTGCATTGACAGCAGTGAGCTAATGCTAGTTTATGCAGCTATTGTTGACACACTATAAACCAGCGGCTGCTTCTGCTTCGTTTCAAACTTGCTAAAAGTAAATTCTAGATTAAAAATCATGCATCTCTCACCTGATAGTAGACAAATGTGGCCATGGTACGAGCGGCTGGTCGACCTGTACATCCCTGCGGGAAGGCAAAAAAAACGCTTTCTGCAGTAACTTTTGTTTAACCCTTCGTGAGGATTATGATTGATTCTTCATTCAAACAGAAATATGTGAGCGTCCCGTCGGTCGCAATCCCAGCGAGAGCAGAAATATTACAGAAAGTTTTTCTTTAATTTTGGTTTAATATAATTAGTTTGTATGTTTAGCGCCTAGCAATGCTGCGGACGCTAATTGTACAATGAAACTGCATCCATCACTCAGCTTCTAAAACTTATTAGTCATCCTATTTGTGTTCGGGCTCAAAAATATATGGTCCTGTATCATAATTTTTTCCAAACTAATCATTGTTGGCTTTCACAAAGTGTGCTTGATTAGCATTGTTGTTTGGGGGGGAAGGGCTCTGTGGTTCCTCACGCAACATCACACGATCACGTGACTGGCTTCCTCATTCTCTCTCAAAATGGCTCGGAAAATCTCTGTGAGATTGATACTATTTTGATCATATCAATTTATTTGCAAACTTTGGAAGTCTTTTGACATATAATAGCTTCAATATAGATGCAACTTGTTTTTCCACTCAACTGGTACTTTAAGTGTCTGTTGATAACTATTTGTTCAATTATAGCCGTTGGCGAAGAAAAATCCATACATTAGCCTCACCATTTTATAAGCCACAGGGTGCAAAGCGTTGGAAGAAAGTAGCGGCTTATTGTCTGGAATTTACGTACTTCTTGTCATGTTGCAATATTTTCTTGTAAAATGATTACACTTTCTTGTAGAATGCCAACTTCTTATCATATTCCATTTGTGATGTTCTCACTGAGACCAAGTGTATTTTTCATGTCGCAGCTTATGATCAACCCTATCCCGGCCAGACGACCTTCCAGCTGTGACCTCACTTGTCACCCGATGCTCCTGATGGCTGCCGAAGTGAGAGGTATTTTTGAATTTTTTGTCAATCTATATAAATGGCTAGAAAAACTCAGGTCTTATTAAATATTTGAGTACTCAAATAACATCAGATTACCAAGATGAAAGGGTTATCGCTGCTGCTGCAGAAATGAGAAGAGGAAGAAAGAGAGACAAAAAACTTCAAATCTTATATGATTTCAAGAAGGAGGGAGGGGTCGGGAAAAATGTCCCATCCTGGGAGGGGAAATGAGGAATGAGCAAAACACATCTTATCTAATTTGTGATATTAGCGAAAACAAGAGTGTTTTGGTTACACATTGGGGAAGGCCGTTAACATTAGAGATGTCCGATAATGGCTTTTCCAAAATAAGAGAACAACTTCAACTCAAGTTATGGAAAAAAGTGCCAACATGGCACTGCCATATTTATTATTTAAGTCACAAAGTACATTATTTTTTTTAACATGCCTCAAAACAGCAGCTTGGAATTTTGGACATGCTCTCCCTGAGAGAGCTTTAGGAGGTTGAGGTGAGCAGGGTTAGGGGGGGCGGGGTTGAGGAGGGGGGGTAGGGGATAGCGAGGGGTGTATATTGTAGCGTCCCGAAAGAGTTAGTGCTGCAAGGGGTTCTGGGTATTTGTTCTGTTGTGTTTATGTTGTGTTACGGTGCGGATGTTCTCCCGAAATGTGTTTGTCATTCTTGTTTGGTGTGGGTTCACAGTGTGGCGCATATTTGTAACAGTGTTAAAGTTGTTTATACGGCTACCTTCAGTGTGACCTGTATGGCTGTTGACTAAGTATGCCTTGCATTAATTTGAGAGTGTGTCAAAAGCCGTAGATATTATGTGACTGGGCCGACACGCAAAGGCAGTACCTTCAAGGTTTATTGACGCTCTGGAGTTCTCCCTACGTCCGTGTACACAGCTGCGTTTTAAAAAGACATACATTTTACTTTTAAAACCATCCATCCAGCCATTTTCTACTGCTTGTCCCTTTTTTGGGATCGCGGGGGGTGCGGGAGCCTATCTCAGCTGCATTCGGGCGGAAGGCGGGGTGGGGTACACCCTGGACAAGTTGTCACCTCATCACAGGGCCAACACAGATAGACAGACAACATTCACACACTAGAGCCAATATAGTGTTGCCAATCAACCTATCCCCAGGTGCTTGTTTTTGGCGGTGGGAGGAAGCTGGAGTACCCGGAGGGAACCCACGCAGTCACGGGGAGAACATGCAAACTCCACACAGAAAGATCCCGAGCCCTGGATTGAACCCAGGACTACTCAGGACCTTCGTATTGTGAGGCACATGCACTAACCCCTGTATCACCGTGCTGCCTACATTTTGAAACCGATACCGATAATTTAGAAACCGATACCGATAATTTCGGATATTACATTTTAAAGGAGGACATCCCTAGTTAACATCAACCAAAAAAATTAAAGAAACCTTTTGTGGAGGATAACATTTGACTGAAAAGACAAATACAATATAATTTAGTGATCAACCACATCTCAGCAGTTTTTGTCTTATTCAGTTGGGGGTTTGGAGACATCCCGAATGGGCTCCAGAAATGCATAGGCCATAAAAGTATCTTAGGACATAAAACAGACAAAGCCTCACACACAAACTCTTTACTCAAATTGTGGTTTTAGACAAGAGATTACTGTAATATTAATGTTGCCATTACAGCGCCGACCAGCTCTGGGTCGAGCTTGACACCGTCAAGTTCAAGAATGCTCTTTTGCAGAAGTAAGCTTAGGTTTTTGCTCATGCAAGGAAATTATCTTGCCACACATTCTCATGAATACCTATTTTCAGATGTCCATTATTTGGTTTCACTAAGGGGTTTTACAGCTTATCTTCCGAGCCCAAACTGTTCAAAATATCACTTGGTTTTCATGAATACTTTGAAGGACCTTCTGCACCAGGCTCAAGTGCCCACTGATGAACTCTGCTCCTTTCTTTGTTGTCAGCAAGCTTCAGAAGGCTGAGCTGAATAAAATCCCTGCCGAGGACAGCAGCAGCACGCAGAGCTGCGCCACCATAACCTGTGGACACATTGAGAATATGAGCCGCTGCATCAATCTGGTTTACTGGTAAATGGATTTTAATTATTTTAGATTGAGTTTAAAAGTGATACTGTGTAATCATTTTTATTTATATGCAGTGTTATTTTGTACATGTCTATAATGTGAGGTTATTTTATAAATGTATTTATTGTAAGTCGAATTTACTGATTTACCTCAGTTTGTTTGTTTTTTCGTCTATTTTTGCAGTACTTTTTGTTGGTTACTGTTTTGTATGTGCTCCAGAAAGGCATAATTGAAAAAAATAACATTCATTATATTAGTAAATATTTTTGTTGTTTGCATTTGCAAAGAAAAGTATAAGTTTTATTTTTCTAGTCTATTTTTGCAGTGCTTTTTGTTGCTCACATTTGCAAAGAAACCAATTATTTTGATTAATGGATACTGCGCCATGCTTTCTTTTACTCTGAGATGTTTCCTCTGTTTCCCCAACGTCGATGTTGTAAATGGTTTGCAGAAAAGTCAAAAAGTTGGTCAGGGCTGAACTGTATGATGGAGAAAGACAAAATGAGCATTAAAGAGTTTGTGTATTGAACCTATGGCCTTACATGTGTGTCAATCACGATGAAAGTGTGGATGTTATTTTTTCAGGGTCCTGGCTGCTTTTGGTGATAAAGTGATTTTAGATCAAAAAATTAGTTATTTTCAAAGAAAGATTCATGTACATACTAGAGATGTCCGATAATATCGGCCTGCCGATATTATTGGCCGATAAATGCTTTAAAATGTAATATCGGAAATGATCGGTATCGGTTTTTTTTATTATCGTAATCGTGTTTTTTTTATTAAATCAACATAAAAAAAACACAAGATACACTTACAATTAGTGCACCAACCCAAAAAACCTCCCTCCCCCATTTACTACACTCATTCACACAAAAGGGTTGTTTCTTTCTGTTATTAATATTCTGGTTCCTACATTATATATCAATACAGTCTGCAAGGGATACAGTCCGTAAGCACACATGATTGTGCGTGCTGCTGGTCCACTAATAGTACTAACCTTTAACAGTTAATTTTACTCATTTTCATAAATTACTAGTTTCTATGTAAATGTTTTTATATTACTTTACTTTCTTTTTTATTCAAGAAAATGTTTTTAATTCATTTATCTTATTTTATTAATAAATTAAAAAAATACTTTATCTTCACAATACCTGGTTGTCCATCCATCCATTTTCTATCGCTTATTCCCTTCGGGGTGGCAGGGGGCGCTGGAGCCTATCTCAGCTGCATTCGGGCGGAAGGCGGGGTACACCCTGGACAAGTCGCCACCTCATCACAGGGCCAACACAGATAGACAGACAACACTCACATTCACACACTAGGGACAATGTAAACTCCACACAGAAAGATCCCGAGCCCGGGTTTGAACTCAGGACTTCTCAGGACCTTCGTATTGTGAGGCACATGTAATAACCCCTGTGCCACCGTGCTGCCCCTTGGTTGTCCAAATTAGGCATAATAATGTGTTAATTCCACAACTGTATATATCGATAATTAAGAGTTGGACAATATCGGATATCGGCAAAAAGCCATTATGGGACATCCCTAGTACATACCTTAATTGTTTCCAAGCAGTGTCTGTAACATGACAGTGAAACGACTGATCAAACAACAAGTCATTGTCATGGACCCACTAGATGCGTCAGCTAAACCGACTCAATAACTCCACGATTTACGAAACTGAAACTATACAAATAGAATGCCATTGTAAGTTAATAATACGATCACAGACACTTGCAAACAGATTAGCATGTCAGTTAAAGCTAATGACTCTAGCTTGATTACCTGTAGATAACACGTAGACATTATATATTTATATGTATGTATATATATATATATATATATACATAGTGTGTTTGTATTGTGCCAACAATACAAAATACAAACAATGTTTATAGTGATGAACACATTTGAGAACTGAAGTTACCAAGAATCGAACCCACATCTTATAGAGTAAAAGGCAGATGCGTGAGCCATTGTGCTACCAAAGTCCTGATGATGAGACCAATTACCGTATTATCCAGACCATAGGGCGCACCGGAATATAAAGCGCACTGCCGATGAACGGTCTATGTTTGATCTTTTTTCATATATTAGGCGTACCGGATTAAAGGGCACATTAAAGGAGTCAGAATATTATAATTATTTTCTAAATTGAAAACCGTTTCTTGTGGTCTACATAACATGTAATGGTGGTTCTTTGGTCAAAATGTTGCATAGATTATGTTTTACAGATCATCTTCAAGCCGCTTTCTGACAGTCGCTTCCAGATGCGCCGTTTTGTGGGCGGTCTTATTTACATGGCTCACCTTCGACAGCATCTTCTCCCCGTCATCTTTGTTGTAGCGGTGTAGCGTGCAAGGATGGGAGTGGAAGAAGTGTCAAAAGATGGAGCTAACTGTTTTAATGTCATTCAGACTTTACATAAATCAATAACGGAGCAGCATCTTCTCATCCGGAAACAACAACACCGGAAATGTGTCCCGTGAAAAACCGTCCGACCTGGAACTCTAATAACAAAAGCCCCTTGGGTGAATAATGTAAACTCACTACACCGGTATGTTTTAGCGCTTTCATGGCGAGTTTACTGACAGATATAAGTAAGAACTTTACACTACTTTATATTAGAAATGGCAACAGTGGAGGATGGATGTCCCATAACAAGAAGATAGTGAAAAAGAAGAAGCTTATCGACTACGGCGTCGTCGCGGACACACGCAATTTTTCAGGACTTAAACAGATCCCAAATACAGATCAGCAGGTACCAGAAGGTAAGAAAAGTTGCTTTTGTATAATATTGCGAAACAAAACGCCAGATAATATATCTTACCTTATACACACACCATAATAATACTCGCATGTTTAATGCGCCGACAATCCTTCAAGCGGTGCGGCTTCATAGCTTACCAAAGTGGTACTAAAACATTTTGATAGATTTTTGAGCGCAGTGTGTAATGTTCTATATTTTCAATGGAACATTTAAAATGTTGGTGCCATCATAGTGCTGTCTACACATATAGCTTATGTTTTACTGCTATCTACTGGTCACACTTATCATTACACCTTTAACCAAATAAAATAGCTTCAAGGTGGGTAAGCTCAACCAAACGTATTCCTTACAGTAGGCGCACCGGGTTATAAGGCGCTCTGTCAAGTTTTGAGGAACAAAAGTTTTTAAGTGCGCCTTATAGTCCGGAAAATACGGTAATAATAATGTTTCTAGTCATGCTGGATAGATTTTGTGGTGTGTTTTGGAATTATCTTTTAGGTTCAAAAGGTTTATTGTAGTACACCAATAGAAACTCAATGGATACTGCTTGGGAATTAAAAGGGAACAGGACACATTTTGGAATTTTTCCTATCATTCACAAACCCTATCCCAGCATTCACAAGACATTGATACAACGTTGATTATACATACATGCCCTTTAAAACTGACTTTGAGACAACTTTGCAAAATAGTTGTGTTTTTAAATTTAGACAATGTTATGTCCAACGTTGGATCCACGTTGTTGGTTGAGAAATGGCCTAATTTCTACGGTCAAATCAACGTCACAACCTGACATCATACTTGCCAACCTTGAGACCTCCAAATTCGGAGGAGTATATTTAGATAGAATTCACTTAAATTCAAGTATTTCTTGTATATAGATATAATTAAAATAAATACTTGACTTGCAGTGAATTCTAGCTATATATAAATATGTATTTTATTGTATATATATATATATATAAATATAAATAAAATAAATACTTGAATTTCAGTGTTCATTTATTTACACACATAACACTCCTCTCTACTCATTGTTGTATTTGAAAGTGCAATGCTTTGCAGCCAGTAGCACAGCCTTTGAAGGAGCGTAGGTATGGGCAGCGTAATGTTCTGGGTTGGAGTCAATAACCAGGCGAGGTGATGAAGTTACGTCTCTTTACTTCATACTTCAGAACCGACTCCCACACTTGCCGTCAGGGTGCGCAATACAACGTAAACCGTTGGCCAACCAAAAAGTTTTTTGGTTGGCCAACCAAAAAGTTTTTTTAAAGAGCGGGCGTGACGACAAGCTGTCCTCACTCAGGTTCGCACGGACCTGGAGGGGGCGTGCTTTAAGTCCGGCTGAAAATCGGGAGAAATTCGGGAGAATGGTTGTCCCGGGAGATTTTCGGGAGAGGCACTGAAATTCGGGAGTCTCCCGGAAAATTCGGGAAGGTTGGCAAGTATGCCTGACATTGAAATAACGTCGTCAAATAGTATGTTTTTTCAACTTTGTATTTGTGTTGTAGAATATTGGTTGAGAAATGACCAAATTTCAATGGTCAAATTAACGTCAGAACCCAATATTGATTCAACTTCGTCAAAAACATGTTGTTTCGACGTTACGTTTGAGTTGCTCAACGTCAGGACCTACGTTGTTTTAATGTCTTGTGCCTGTTATAGGATATAAGTTTGTGTTTCTTATTTTATACATTGTTACTCGTAAAATACGGCCGGTACGAGGTGGCTAACAATGCAGCTAATGGGAGTACACTATTCCATCCATAAAGCCCTCCAAAAAACATCCAAAACGCCAACAATTACGTTTACATCTTGTGACTTGAATATTAACCACGTTTTAGCAAAATGTATATTACCGTAATTTCCGGACTATAAGCCGCACCAGCTAAATTTAGGGGAAAATACAGATTGCTCCATATATAAGCCGCACCCGACTATAAGCCGCAGGGTTTTGATGTGTAATTACCGTAGTATATAGGGGTTCCTGCTACCACGGAGGGGATTGTCGGGACAGAGATGACTGTTTGGGAACGCAAAGCGTCCCATTTATTAACAATAAATCTTTCAATCATTCAATCAAACTTTCACATCTTTGACATGGCAAACAGCATTCGTGCAGAGTACAAATAATACAACGGTGCAAAGTAATACAAAGTGCTGTATGAAAAGTCAGTCTTTAATCATTGTGTCATCGTCTTCCTCCTGCGTACTAAAACCACCGAAATCCTCTTCGTCGATGTCGGAGAAGAACAGGCCGTAAATAAGCCGCACCCTTGTATAAGCCGCAGGGACCAGAACGAGGGGAAAAAGTAGCGGCTTATAGTCCGGAAATTACGGTATATGACTCTCGCCTGGATAGTATAAGGATGTGGACATAAACCAAGATGTTGGTCAGCTTTAATATTAAACTTAATTCTGGAGATGGCAAGAAAGACATGAAAAGACTCTTCTTTGCGGCACATTTTTTGAGGATCATGAGTAATCATCCATCTAAACAGTAAAATATAAACATCCCATCAGTCGGCATCCTAGTGAGATCAGACTTGACCTGATTGTTTTACTATGTTCAAAGTTTGTATGTTGATGTCTGCTGCCGTTTATTTACGTTTTTATATGGAAAAAAAAATCTCGCAATATGCATTTTCTCGCACATGGTTCATTCCAGACGCAACATCACAACACCCGCCTCCCACAGCGCACCTTTGGTTTGCTAAAAATAAGTTATGTTGCCAAGATGGGGCTTTAATGTAGCCTAGAATAGGAAGTGCATACTATATTTGCGTGCTGTATGTCAACAACATGATGAAACGCCACCGGTTGGACCACATGACGCCATGAAAGTGGTGGTAAATGAGTGTGTCCATGGTGACAGCTGAAAGTCCTGATTTAAATAGGGTGGGCTGCATCACTTTTGCCTTGTCTTAGAATAGTGATTCTCAAACTGTGCTACGCGGGCTCCATCTAGCGGTACGCCAAAGAATCCCTTACCGTATTTTTCGGACTATAAGTCGCAGTTTTTTTCATAGTTTGGCCGGGGGTGCGACTTATGTGTGAAATTATTAACACATTACCGTAAAATATCAAATAATATTATTTAGATCATTCACGTAAGAGACTAGACGTATAAGATTTCATGGGATTTAGCGATTAGGAGTGACAGATTGTTTGGTAAACGTATAGCATGTTCTATATGTTATAGTTATTTGAATGACTCTTACCAGAATATGTTACGTTAACATACCAGGCACGTTCTCAGTTGGTTATTTATGCGTCATATAACGTACACTTATTCAGCCTGTTGTTCACTATTCTTTATTTATTTTAAATTGCCTTTCAAATGTCTATTCTTGGTGTTGGGTTTTATCAAATACATTTCCTCAAAAAATGCGACTTATATATGTTTTTTTCTTTCTTTATTGTGCATTTTCGGCCGGTGCGACTTATACTCCGAAAAATACGGTAATTAAATATTCACACACAATGTTACTGTTCAAACTGTGTGTAATGTTACAGTGGCCAACATATTATATATATTTGTTAAATAAAACCTCTGCATTGTTTTTAATGAATACTTGGGCGTGTTACACTGCTGTATGCTGTATTTTAATGTTGGTCATTATGAATGTACTTGGAGAGCCAGGTGTTTGATGAGGTGGTACTTGGTGAAAGAAATCTTAGATCCCACTAATAGTACAAACAAGTCTATAGCTTGCACACACTATTTAGAACTTGTTATTTGGGATCTTAGTAGATCAGGCCCTTTATGTTTTTGCTACTCAGCGTACATGGACTACAATCTAATAAATAGATGGCAAAAGTCGGGTAGAAAAGCAGAAATACTTGCTGTCAAACAGTTCTAAAGCGAAGGGACGAGACAAGAGATCCAGCATGGATACGCCCAAGTTCTCAAAGTGCTGCCGAATCCTCCACATGTTTTCTACAATTTTCACAGAGGGCTTTCTGTCTTTCCTGGATCACAAAAGAGCTTCCTGTCTTTTAGTGACTCAACTGAACGGGGAAAAGATGCCTCCCGTTGCGCAATACATTTTTCTCCAGACTGCAGTAAATTTGCATTTCAATGTTGCCAAACTCAAATCGCCTGAAGCTGACCATTCTAAAGAGTACTTGTAGTCACTAATACGGAAAATAGAGAGTCACATTCATGTTTGTCTTGTATATTTTGTTTTGCCCACAACAATACTGTTAATGTATTTAATAATGTAAACATATGAGACGGCCATGTGATGTAAATATATTAAGTTCAGGCCAAAAGTTTGGACACACCTGTGTTTTCTTTATTTTCATGACTATTTACATTGTAGATTGTCACTGAAGGCATCAAAACTATGAATGAATACATGTGGAGTTATGTACTTAACAAAAAAGGTGAAATAAAACATGTTTTATATTCTAGTATCTTCAAAATAGCCACCCTTTGCACTGATTACCGCTTTGCACACTCTTGGCATTCTCTCCATGAGCTTCAAGCACACCTGTGAAGTGAAAACCATTTCAGGTGACTACCTGAAATGGAGAGAATGCCAAGAGTGTGCAAAAAAAAGTATTTAGAGCAAAGTGTGGCTATTTTGAAGAAACTAGAATACAGAACATGTCTTCAGTTATTACACCTTGTTTTGTTAAGTACATAACTCCAGTTTTGATGCCTTCAGTGACAATCTACAATGTAAATAGTCATGAAAATAGAGAAAACGCATTGAATGAGAAGGTGTGTCCAAACTTTAGCCTATATATATATATATATATATATATATATATATATATATATATATATATATATATATATATATATATATATATATATATATATATATATATATATATGTATATATATATATATATAAAGAATTAGGGGGCGGGGGGTGTGGTTGTTTTTTTTTTATTTTGTCTTGTCCCTCAATTGTCCCAAAAATGTTCCCGTCCCTCTTTTTTTCTTCTTCTTCTTCTTCATCCCTTCCTGCACCAGTCTGGCTCTGCCAAGCACTAAATATATCTAAACATTTCATCAATTCAAATAGAAATAAGGCCACAAGATAAGTATCCCACATTTCTCTTTCGTAAAGTCAATCTATATATACCGTATTTTTCGGATTATAAGGCGCACTTAAAATCCTTTCATTTTCTCAAAACTCGACAGTGCGCCTTATAACCTAATGTACGGAATAATTTTTAGTTGTGCTTACCGACCTAGAAGCTATTTTCTTTGGTACATGTTGAAATGATAAGAGTGACCAGTAGATGGCAGTCACACATAAGAGTTACGTGTAGACTGCAATATGATGGCAGAAAAGCGGCTTGAAGATGATCTGTACAACATAATCTATGCAACATTTTGACCAAAGAACCACCATTACATGTTATGTAGACCACAAGGAAGTGTTTTCCATTTATAAAAAAAAAAAAAGATAATATGACCCCTTTAATGCGCCCTATAATCCGATGCGCCTTTTGTATGAAAATAGTGAAGCTTTACTGTACGTTTGAGGCTTTTTTTTAATCAGGCATACTTGCTTTATTGGCATTAAAATATGTAACATTATCTGCTTGAGTGACTGCATGTTCAAAAAAGGTATCGAACTCGGCGTGGCGCTGTTGGGAGAGTGGCCGTGCCAGCAACCTGAGGGTTCCTGGTTCGATCCCCACCTTCTACCGACCTCGTAGTGTCCTTGGGCAAGACACTTCGCCCTTGCTCCTGATGAGTCGTGGTTAGGGCCTTGCATGGCAGCTCCCGCCATCAGTGTGTGAATGTGTGTGTGAATGTGGAAATAGTGTTGTAGAAGTTGCTTCCTAGCAGTTCCACTGTAGACACGGCACAGGAGCCAAGCGGACAGAAAGTTTTATTGTGCATAGATTGTTTGTCAAAGTTTTTCTCCAGTAGAACATGACTTTTCAGTCACGTCCGTATCCTCTCCCCTCCCCTGCTTTCAGCCGCTTACTGTTAAAGACAACAGATGATTAGATTAACACGTACCACCTGTGAAATCTAACCACCTGTCAGCTGTGTCTCGCCGTCAGCACATGCCCCGCACCCATCCGATGGTGCTCGTCCTCAGCACCATAGACAGAGGCGGTGACCTTTGCTCCTGCAGGCGCGCTGGCCACACCTCCCCCCACAAGGGTCAAAGCGCTTTGAGTACCTTGAAGGTAGAAAAACACTATACAAGTATAACCCATTTACCATTTACTATGGCAGCATTTGAGTTTGCCTAAACGGATACGGAATATGTATTAAAGGGCCCAACTCTCTACCCATCCCTAGTAATGTGCTGGAATAATAGTGTGTGTGTGCAGAAAACATCGCACAGGGCGATGTGATGCGTCTAGTGCAGTAGCCTTGGAGTAGTAGTACCTGTAGTTAGTGCATGCTGCATGCCGCTTTTGCTTGCTATGCTGCATGCTGCTTCTGCCTGATACTCATTGCTTTCAGCTAGTGCCGCCGGCTAGCCCTCTGTCTCAGAGGGCGAAAAGAGGAGCCGAGTGCATAAGCCTCCTCAGCCGGTACATAGCCTCTCCATTGTCAAGACTCGTACATGCCTCCTCGTGGCCACACACGGTAACTGGAACCTCGCGGTTCCAGGCTAAGTTGTACGGGATCTCGGAGCAGCAGGGGGCCCCAGAGACGGGGCATGCAGGCCCACCGGTGTGTGGACATGCCCTGGTGCCCAGTCAACCCCTGTCCCAGCTATGGGTAAATAACCCCAGCTATGGGCGAATAGTGAAAACCGCCTCAACGGTGGACCAGGCGGAAGATGGCGGCAGCGGAATGCACCACAACGGCTGGGAAGGCGGATGAAGGCTGCAGCAAAGACGGGTCCCCAGTCGTCTTGGTCTCCATGCCACTGGACCCTGGCCCGCTCAATGCCAAGGACTGTGTGGTGGCTGACCGTGCACCAGTCTCCCCACATTAAAAGATTCCACGCACAGGCGTCCTCCCTACGGAGGACAGTCATACTCGTTTCGAGTGACCGCCGACGGCTGGAATAACAGGACTGAGTGAATCCCAGGGACACAACTAAGTGTGCATTTTGACTCTTTTTTTTTTTTGGCTTTGTTTTTCGGAAAATACACTATATCACCCGTCTTCCCAGTCAAGCCCACCTGTTTCTAATCTAGTCCTCAACAGAACATGTCTCCAAGGTTTACTGAGTTGAGGAGGCCAGACAGGAAACGTGAAGGACATGCTTTAACATTTAAATACTTAGTCCATTTCTTGTGATGTGAACAGGACTGGTGACGACACAATCTGATATGGGGGCAAAGTAGACTGACAGATTTATGAGCTTATAAGCAATTGTAGTCTTCCCAAAGTCAATGTTTAAAAAACAATGTAACAATTGATTAGTAGCAATTCAAAAAACTGGATTTTATCTAAAACCCAAACTCTCCGATACCTTCGATATAAACATTGCGATCCAGCTCACTGTCCTCCAATATGCAGACGATGTTTTCTTGTATTTTAGTCAAGTCATTTACAAAAGGTAAACATCGTAGACTAAAGGCTCCTAGGAGTTAGCAGCTATCCAACAGCAGCTAAGCACACAATAGTGAACAAGCTCTACCTACGTAATAAATGTCCTCATTTGAACAATATTGCAATCTAAAACAGGACAGTTGCTAATATAAACAAGTGTCAAATAAATACAGTTGCATATAACTTACACATACAAGCTAGAAAGTATACAGCAGGGGTGTCAAACTCAATTTAGATCGGGGGCCACATGGAGAAAAATCTACTCCCAAGTGGGCCGGACTGGTAAAATCACGGCACCATAACTTAAAAATAAAGACAACTTCAGATTGTTTTCTTTGTTTAAAAATAGAAAAAGCACATTCTGAAATTGTACAAATCATAATGTTGTTGGGTTTTTTTTTACAATTACCTGTTGCGGTTAATAGTATATATACTTTATTTGCCGTTATTTATATTTTCTGAATAGATTATGTGATAATGTTCATCAGTCAACTCATTGGTGTTAATTTTCAATCTATCAAGATAAAAAAATTATATCAAAAACAAATTACAGGATGTTATTTAAGTAGTTTGATCATTTTCCTCAACTGACGTACTAACATCATATGGTGTATTTTGTACACATGTAGCATCATCTACAAAGAATTGCTATTGCGACATCCAGTGGACACATTTCTTGCATTAAAAAATGTCAGGTTAATTTTTATACTTAGCAAATTCATCCCGCGGGCCGAATAAAACCCGTTTGCGGGCCTGATCCGGCCCTCGGGCCGTACGTTTGACACCCCTGGTATACAGTAACAAAAGTGTCCGCATCATTCGAGATACTTTGTTATAAGCTTAACTTAATGAATAAATGTGGCCATTAGATTTGGCCAAATAAATAATTACCACTTTAATTCATCTTTTAATTGGCATTAGTCTATTCCAGATGGTTAATGATCAATTGGTTAATTGAGTAATTTCACTTGATCAAGCCTTTTCTAACGTTCCACACTCTTAGAAAAAAATATTGACATCTTATATTATATACCTAATAGGAATGTGTATGGAGTTTGTCTCACCCTGCCCTAATTTGCTTATAAAGCCACATAATTAATATGTATGCAAATGTTTCTATTTGTACCATTGGGCATAAGTGCTGCACTTGCTGCAAAAAGATATTCCATTTCACAATGAATGACTCAAGGGTGGGGGGGAGGGCGTATCAGGCCACAACTGAGATCGGTAGGTCGTGAGTTCAATCCCCGGCCGAGTCATACCAAAGACTATAAAAATGGGACCCATTACCTCCCTGCTTGGCACTCAGCATCAAGGGTTGGAATTGGGGGTTAAATCACCAAAACTGATTCCCGGGCGCGGCCACCGCTGCTGCTCACTGCTCCCCTCACCTCCCAGGGGGTGATCGAGGGTGATGGGTCAAATGCAGAGAATAATTTCGCCACACCTAGTGTGTGTGTGACAATCATGGGTACTTAACTTTAACTTTAACAGAGAGTGCTGTTGTTTTGGCTGTTTGCACAGGGCCGCTAACACACGGCTAACTGTGTTGTTGTTACCAAATGTCAGATTACGAGAATGTCACTGCAATTCATGATAATGAGCCTCATAGCACTTTTAACGAGACTACCCTTTCTCCGAATACAGAAATGATCAACAACCAAAAACACACATACACCATGAAACAGATGCAATTTTAAATATAAAGTGCCAAACGTAAAATTCCAATCACACTTTTCTAGCCAATATATATTGATTATTAAGCTCACTTTCTCACATTTGAAATCTAAATGTTGAATCTACTGTAAATTTTGAATCTACTGTAAAATGTTTAATCTAAATATACATGTTAAATATGAATGTTACATCTTAATATCAATCGGTCAAAGTTTATTCATATAGCCCTTAATCAAGCAAGGAAAAACTCAACCCAATGGGATATTGATACAAATGTTGAATCTAAATGGTAAACATAATTGCTAAACATTAAAATAAATGTTAAAGCTGAATATAAATGGCTTGCCATGTGTAAAGATTAATATTTTGAAAATATGCAGATTTAACATTTATATCTAACAATTAGATTTACCATTTACATTTCAACTTAACATTTGTATTCATATTTAACATTTATATCTAGATTTAACAAGTCATATTTAGATTGAACATTTACATTAAATATTAGTTTTAACATTTAGATCTAACATTTAGACTTAGATTTAACATTTAGATTTAAGGTTAACATTTAGATTTCCCAGTCAGTTTCACCAGTTAATTTCTAAAATTAGCTAAATGTGAGAAAGGTGAGCTGTATATTTAAAATATATAAGCTAGAATGTGTAGATCTGTCACCACATAGTAAAAATGGTGCAAATCAAAGATGCTATATTTACAGAAATGCTGTAAGATTAAACAACAAATGCAATAGATAAAAATGCTTCAAATTCCAATAACGGACACAAACCCCAAAAACAGCTGCTGGGAGAAATGCTGCAAGTTCATGAACCAAAGCGGTAGTTTTTCAGAGCAATTTAACAACTTATCGCCCATCAGAAACACAAAGGATTAGGTGAATTTACTGTTTGGACGCAACCTGTCATTGTTTTGTTCTCTAGAAGTCTTTCATCTTGCCTTTTAAATAAAGTCTCACAGACAATTACATAGTAACAGCATTACAAAACACTGTTTGACAATGTGCAACATCTGTGTTTACCTACTCCGATTCCATCACACACACAAACACACACATACACACACACACACACTCACACACACACACGGCGACACATTTTTCGGACAGAATGTCCTCCATTTAGGCAGACACTTCTAATTTTATTTTATTTCCACCTGACTGTGAGTAATGCAGCTTTTTAACAGTAAGTAACAAGTATAATTATTACGTGTATGAGGTCATGAGGGAATTTCACACAATATAATAATATCCTTATGATAAACAATAACTGGTAGGCATGCACATTGTCATTAGTCAACATAATGCTCCAATAGATGCAGGAATATCAAACAGGGAAAATATCATGTTTATTTTTTTCATCCTGCTGCTGCAGTCAGTGGTAGAATCAAATTGTCCAAAATATTTTACATATGGACTGTCTAGATGTTGACTTTTTCTTAGAACTGGTGGAAATGATTTGGTATATTACATAACATTTTAAGAACAGGCAGTCCTCCAGTTAAGACGCTCTGTGGTTACAAATGTACTCTCGTAATTTATTAATCCCAATAGACTCATCTGGTAGAAGTGCATGAAAAGTCAAAAATGAAGTGAAATTAGACATAGTAAAATGCCATAATGACCAACACTTGCCGCATGCTTGGTCTAAATCATCCATCCATCCATCCATTTTCTACCGCTTGTCCCTTTCGGGGTCACGGGGGGTGCTGGAGCCTATCTCAGCTGCATTCGGGCGGAAGGCGGGGTACACCCTGGAGAAGTCGCCACCTCATCACAGGGCCAACACAGATAGAGAGACAACATTCACACACTAGGGCCGAATTAGTGTTGCCAATCAACCTATCCCCAGGTGCTTGTTTTTGGCGGTGGGAGGAAGCTGGAGTACCCGGAGGGAACCCACACAGTCACGGGGAGAACATGCAAACTCCACACAGAAAGATCCCGAGCGCAGGATCGAACCCAGGACCTTCATATTGTGAGGCAGACACACTAAACCCTGTACCACCGTGCTGCCCTGGTCTAAATCAGTGTGGTTCTTAATTATTTTCTGTCACACCGATGGATAGGTATTGTCTAGATTTTAACCGATACTAGTACCAAATGGGTACTTTAAAAACGGTGCCGGTGCTTAAATAGTGCTAAAACTAGAGCTTAAAAAATAGAAAACATGCAAAAAAATGATGTATTTATGTTTGTACAAGTAGCAATTTAAATACTGAAATTATATGAAATAAATTATTTTTTTTAAAAAGCATATAACAAATTGTAATAATGATTGCATTGTCATTAACGAAAGAACGTGCAAAAAACTATTTACTTAAGTTGTAATGTTTGATCGTCATAATTTTGGGTGTTCCTGAATGCACCCTCGCTCGCTGCAACATCGGAGCATAAAGTGCTGCGTTGCTGTTGTGGTCACTAGCTAAGAGGGCTACTGTTGGCGTGTTACTGTAAGGTCAGCAATAAAGTTTAAAAAGAGTATCAGACTCTGTGCACTTCAGTCGGACACTACGTTACTTACAAGACATTGGTCCTGAACTACTAAGATCCAAGTAACACGCGCTAAACAGCGTGTGCAAACCATAAATAGACTGTGTACTATTAGTGGCCGTGTTGCATGTGATCTACTAAGACAATTGTACAATTGAAAAGTGGTGTAGACCGTCCTATTCAAAAGGCTTTTGCGTGCACTATTGGCTGGGCCATGGAAACACTCATTTCTCACCACATTTGTGCTATTATGCTCTCTGACCTGTGTGCAATGTTATTAAAATAGCAGCACACTATATATCTATAAACTGTACCACCTTTTCTGTACCTTGTCTATTCCAATTTTTAGACAACACATACTATTTTTAGCACGCTGACGCTTTGCAGAGAGGCAGTGAACCCTCACAACAACACAGCACATTCATGCATCTGGAATGCAGAAAAATGCATATTGAAAGACGTTTTTGCATGTAGGCCGTAGGAGATATATTATAGAAATATATTTCGTAAATGAAAAAAAAAGTGGCATCAGAAAAACAAAACACAAAAATCATGCAATTGGATTTGTTTTAATCAGTCCCTTAAGTCAACCAGATTTAGTCAATAGAATTACAAAATGATATAGCTGACTAGACGATATGTTAAATATTTTTCATTTCTAACAGTCCAAATATGTTGACACACACACATAGAACAAAGGATTCCTTGTCTATCGTATGTCTTTGCAGCAAAATTGCCTCCTTTCTCACAGCCGAATGTGTAACTCTGTAAATTTGCACATACTTTTCCGCTGTGCTAAATAAGGACCCAAAATAGCGTTCTCAGTCTTGATAAATCATATTACGCGTGCTGAATGATCGTATTTGCATCTCCCCCTCCCAGTATTGTGGGCGATATGTCAGCATATATTCTGCATATCTATGAGGACAGACGCACTAAATGGATTGTGCGCCTTATTCTGCTTACTTAGGAGATGCAATCCCCTGCTTTGAATATGCTATTAAGTTTGCATGTGTTTTAGTTTGCGCAAACCTGGAGGGAGTAAGAAAGGATCGCCCAGGACAGAGGACATTGGCGGGGAGTTGTTGATGACCTATGCCCCAGCAGAGGTACAAGAAGAAGAAGAAAAAGATGCTCTTTATTGTCATTGTACGAGTGCAGCGACATTACATTTCAGCACGGACCTGTTCTAGATTAGACAAACATTCAGGGAGACAGAACAGGAAACGCTGACGGGTAGCCACTTATGACGCCCCTAAAAAGGTGGATGCTGGGGGAAGGAAGAGCAAATAAAAGTTGATCTGAGACTGGGCTCTCGGGGGTAGGTCCAGACTGAGGCCAAAAAAAAACTTGATAGCCGATAAGCACACATAAACATGTTACACAGAAACCACAAGACTTGCAACGGGGGTGGGGTAGAGCGAGCTGCTGCTATCTTAGCGCCACTCTATCTCCTTTAAGGGGTTTAAGCAGCGGCAAAGGCATATGGTGGGGTTGGGGTGTGTGTGCATATGTAGCCATGGTCCATGGTGTGTGTGAATGTCAAGTCTGTAGGCCTGGGGTGGCTCTGCAAGACGTGGCAAAGCAACAGTTTATCTTTCCAGGTGTTGTTGACAGGGAAGGAGTTTGTTTCATCTCCGCTGCACTGTGTTCGAGGGGGATCTTGAAGCACCGCCATTGCCATGTCGCAGCCAGGGAAAACCGTCAAGATTAGGATGGTTGTGTTTGAGTGGACGAAAACTAATTTAACCTTTTCACTCTTAATTGTCTATTTCTGGTCCTCAAATTCATCCTGCAGGGGAGACGGTCCGATATTATCCAAAATAACAAAAGTCTGAGTGTCCACAGTTCTGCTCGCATCCTCCAATCATCTGTGGCAGCTTTGGGGTACTTTAAATAGCTGCCAGCATCTTCTAATTTGTCGATACATCGGGCAACACTTGCTCTAATCAGCAGATGTCCTGTTATCATGATTCCGAATAGGTAGATATCATCAACGTCCTCAACTGAGAGGATTGCCTGGCCCTACTCTTCTCCCAAGAGTTTGTCGTGTGTCCAGCAACAACCGTTCTGACAAGACAGGCAGGTGGTCCTGAACCAGAGATCTTGTCTCATTTGTTAAGAGACAAGTTGATCAATTCCATTATTTAGATTTTGGAGAGCAGTGCAAAAAGAGGAAACAAGAAAGTTAAACAAGACAGGACGAGACAAAGATGGCGTGGCGAAGTTGGGAGAGTGGCCGTGCCAGCAATCTGAGGGTTCCTGGTTCAATCCCCACCTTCTACCATCCTAGTCACGTCCGTTGTGTCCTTGAGCAAGACACTTCACCCTTGTTCCTGATGGGTCGTGGTTAGCGCCTTGCATGGCAGCTCCCGCCATCAGTGTGTGAATGTGTGAGTGAATGGGTGAATGTGGAAATAGTGTCAAAGCGCTTTGAGTTCCTTAAAAAGGTAGAAAAGCGCTATACAAGTACAACCCATTTACCATTTACCAAAGAAGCAAGCAGGGCAGACACGAAGAGGGAAGGGAGTGCGACCGCCTTTGCCAAGAGCCAATAGAGAAAACAAGGTCTAACTAACTAAGAAAACATTTAATAGATCACCAAAGTGAGCCTTTTTCTTTTTTCGGTCTGGTTAGTACCCTGTAAGTCGGAACCGGTGCTATTATGGAACCGAATTTGGTGGCCATCCCTTGTCATGCCCCAACCCCGAAATGAAATACTATTGATAACCAGATACATATTTCTTTAAGTACAAACCAACTGTATGTACTTATTCTACCAGGTTCAACTTTTGATTAAACTGCTGCCTAGTTCTATCACTGCTGCCACTTTGCTGCAGGTGTGTGTACTGTTTAAGCATGAATAAATGACTTCATCAATGACTTCATCATTTTCCGATTCTGGCAGCACGGTGTAAGAGGGGTTAGTGCGTCTGCCTCACAATACGAAGATCCTGGGTTCGATCCTGCGCTCGGGATCTTTCTGTGTGGAGTTTGCATGTTCTCCCCGTGACTGCGTGGGTTCCCTCCGGGTACTCTGGCTTCCTCCCACCTCCAAAGACATGCACCTAGGGATAGGTTGATTGGCAACACTAAATTGGCCCTAGTGTGTGAATGTGAGTGTGAATGTTGTCCGCCCGATTGTAGCTGAGATAGGCTCCAGCTCCCCCTGCAACCCCGAAGGGAATAAGCGGTAGAAAATGGATGGATGGATTTTCCGATTCTCTACCCTGTTAAGGGAGTCTGAAAGCTGAAGTCTATCCCGGCTGGGTGCGGGCGAGGCACAGACTACACTCACATTCACACCATCAGGACCTCCGCCCACACTGGCTGCTATGAAGTCCGCCACTACAATAGTTCTATTCAACTGGCGGCCCGCGGGCCACATACGGCCCGCTAAAATTTTTCATTTGGCCCGCCAAACATCACCCAAATAGGCTCGATGAAACCATTCAAACTAGGTCGGCTCATGTATGCAGTACTCCCGCCACCCTGCAGGGGGCCACAGTGAGGCAAATGTGGCACAATGAAGCAGTAGTGGGGTAAATAGAAGAAGACCACTCAAAAAATGTCATTATCGATCATGAAAAAAATCTGAACAAATTGCGAAAATCTTACTTTAGTATGAATGTTTTGCAAGTGCTCGAGTCATTGTTTCCTTTCGGACATTTTAAGAGACGGACACAGTGTTCCAGACCGGCAACAACGGTAAAAAAAAATCCACACGTGCGAGCTTCATCACGAAACAGAACGTTGTAAGTAGATATTGTGCATAATGCTATGTTGTTTGTTTTGCACTGAAATTGCTGACTTTGTGATGTCTTTAGTATTCTTGTTCATGCTGTATTTTGTCTGAGTAACTCTCTGGCGATCAAAGCCCGTTTAATACATGTAGCACTAAATTTGACCAGTAAAGGGCGATAATGCTCAATTGTGTTGAGCCACATTGTTGTTTAATTTCTATATGCGTAAACATCTGGAGTTTATTGTGTGAATGTATTAACACTAAACCTTCTGTTTTATTTGTGTAAAATGCACAATGGACGTACGTTCTGTAACGTTTTTTTCAGTCTTACAAACCTAAACGAAGGAAGATTTGTAAAGAAATACAACTGAGGAAGGAAGATAATAAAAAAATAAAAATTAACATCTATCCGCAACAAAACTTCTGAACGTTTTGTTTTTTCATGCTGTTAACTATCTGTCCAGCTGCACACACTGGAAAAGAGAAGCAAGGGCAAAATAATGAATTTTATGACAGTGCAGTATTTACTTTGCAATTAAGTAAACTCAGCCTCAAAAAAATATAACCTGGGGAGGCACTTTATCAAGAAACATCCACATTTTGATGTCTGGCCCCTAAGCAATTGGGCTCTTGTAACTGCCCTGCACTACACTGTCAATGAGCCTCAGATGAACTTCATCATATTTCAAACACAGTAGGAATAATTCCTCTGACCTCAAAGCCGTGTGAAACTGTTATACAGAAAGTGTTTGTAGTTTCATAAAATGATTCTCCGGAGCAGTGAGAACAGAAAGAAGGAAGAGACAGAAGTTCCAGGGAGCGCACTGGGGGTTGTTGCTGGTCCTTGTAATGACTCTACCAGTGAAAGTATGCAACTATGTTCTGCTACTGTCATTAGGGGCCCGCTATCACACCGAGGGAGAACGCTGACGTCACTTCCTTTCTGGTCTTTTCAGGAAAAAAGAAAAAGACCACGTTTTTGACATGTGGGAAACTGCAAGACTGAATTACTGAGTAAAATCTTTGGTTTCATCATATACAGTCACTATTTTGGTCAAAAGAGAAATACAGAGATTTCAAAATAAATCATAGTCTATATTTTTAGAGGCTCAGTACAAAAATGTTCCCCTGGGCACCAATGGTCTACTCCGGAGTAGTGTTGTCCCGATACCAATATTTTGGTACCGGTACCAAAATTATTTTGATACTTTTCTGTACTTTTCGGTACTTTCCTAAATAAAGGGGACCACAAAAAATTGCATTATTGGCTTTATTTTAACAAAAAATCTTAGGGTATATTAAAAATATGTTTCTTATTGCAAGTTTGTCCTTAAATAAAATAGTAAACATACAAGACAACTTGTCTTTTATTAGTAAGTAAGCAGTGGCGTTTGTTTACATTTTGACGGCGGTGAGCTACGGTGTGTAGTGAAGCATTCCTCGTCCTGCAGGGATGATACTTGTAAGTAACTTACTCTATGTGTCGCCATGGAGGCGAGGATTAGTGGGGGGGTGGCGGACCGGTACTTTTCAGAGGCGGTATAGTACCAAAAATGATTCATTAGTATAGCGGTACTATACTAATACCGGTATACCGTACAACCCTACTGCGGAGGTTATTAACCTTTTTGACATCAGGGCCCAATTTTTGTACCATAGAGGGGCCCACTCAAATATTAAAGGCCTACTGAAACCCACTACTACCGACCACGCAGTCTGATAGTTTATATATCAATGATGAAATCTTAACATTGCAACACATGCCAATACGGCCCGGTTAACTTATAAAGTGCAATTTTAAATTTCCCGGCAAACTTCCGGCTGAAAACGTTTCGATATGATGACGTTTGCGCTTGACGTCAACTGTTGAAGCTGAAGTATTCGGAGCCCATTGAATCCAATACAAAAAGCTCTGTTTTCATCTCAAAATTCCACAGTATTCTGGACATTTGTGTTGGTGAATCTTTTGCAATTTGTTTAATGAACAATGGAGACTGCAAAGAAGAAAGTTGTAGGTGGGATCGGTGTATTAGCGGCGGACTACAGCAACACAACCAGGAGGACTTTGAGATGGATAGCAGACGCGCTAGCCGCCGACCTCACCTTGACTTCCTCCGTCTCCGGGCCGCCAACCGCATCGGTGATCGGGTGAAGTCCTTCGTCGTACCGTCGATCGCTGGAACGCAGGTGAGCACGGGTCGTGATGAACAGATGAGAGCTGGCGTAGGTGCAGAGCTAATGTTTTTAGCATAGCTCTGTCGAGGTTCCGTAGCTAAGTTAGCTTCAATGGCGTCGTTAGCAACAGCATTGCTAAGCTTCGCCAAGCTGGAAAGCATTAACCGTGTAGTTACATGTCCATGGTTTAATAGTATTGTTGATCTTCTGTCTATCCTTCCAGTCAGGGGCTTATTTGTTTTGTTTCTATATGCAGTTAAGCCTAATGCTATCACGTTAGCTCAGCTAAAGTGCTTCACCGATGTATTGTCGTGGAGATAAAAGTCACTGTGAATGTCCATTTCGCGTTCTCGACTCTCATTTTCAAGAGGATATAGTATCCGAGGTGGTTTAAAATACAAATCCGTGATCCACAATAGAAAAAGGAGAGAGTGTGGAATGCAATGAACCCTTGTACCTAAGTTACGGTCAGAGCGAAAAAAGATACGTCCTGCACTGCACGCTAGTCCTTCACTTTCACGTTCCTCATCCACAAATCTTTCATCCTCGCTCAAATTAATGGGGTAATGGTCGCTTTCTCGGTCTGAATCTCTGTCGCTGCATTGAAAACAATAGGAAAATGTGAGCAGCCCTTCCTCCGGTGACGTCACGCTACTTCCGGTAGGGGCAAGGCTTTTTTTTATCAGAGACCAAAAGTTGCAAACTTTATCGTCGTTGTTCTATACTAAATCCTTTCAGCAAAAATATGGCAATATCGCGAAATGATCAAGTATGACACATAGAATGGATATGCGATCCCCGTTTAAATAAAAATAAAATCATTTCAGTAGGCCTTTAACACTGAATTAGTAATGTTACTCTTAATTGTAATTGTATTCAATAATTATATTACAACCTTGTCAAATGATATAAAACCATGTGTTAATCACAGCGATTATTATGTATGACACATCAACTTTAGACTTTGGTCAGGCTGATCAGAAAAATGAATGCTACCCAAACATATTGCAAAAGAATGGAAAATGTGAAATATATTTCTTAACTAAACTGTCAATAAAATTGAAGTGCAAATGAAATACCGCTTTAGTCGTAATTTTTGCACTTGTAAACTTCTCTGTGACTTTAGCTCGAGACTTCTTCTGTTTGTTTAAGATTGTCATTTCTGCCACAAGTGGTTAAAAAAAGTGTATTACAACTGAGTACCGCTGCTGCCCATACGGACAGCAGCTGAGAAACAGATACTTTTTGGCGGCCCAACAATAAGCCTATGGTTAAGACATTATATCTCGAGACAACAGGTGTCAAACTCAAGGCCCGGGGGCTAGACCTGGCCCGCCACATCGATTTACAGTAAGGATGGGATTCATATGGCCCCATTCCTAGGTGGATCCTGCGTGAGAGGAAGGGAGGGGTTAATTATTTTGCAATGCAGTCTGCTGAAAATGATAGAAAGCGCCACTCTTAATAGCAACGGGTGCTATGGAATTCCAATTTTAATATAATCAACTCTCTACTGCCATCTGGGGGATAAAATGGATAGTGCACACCCCCAATTTGTCATATTTCATGTGTTAGGTAAACCGCTACGAATGGGGCCATATGAATCCCCTTCCTACTGTATGTGGCCTGGGAAATGTGTATCAATAAAGCACTTCATTTTTCTTACTAAATCAATTTTGACGTAAAGATTTCATGTACTGCATACAATTGCATGTATTTTAAACTTGAGAACTATCGCATTATGCAAAACACATACAGTTTGAAGGGGATATTAAAACATAAGGTATATAAACATAAGGTTCTCCTTCTAGGGCAGGCAATTATTTTGACTCGAGGCCAAATATGGAGAAAAAAATGTGTCTGGGGGCCGGTATATCAATTTTTAGGAACACTAATACAAAACCTCACAATAAGGTATGTTATGACAGACCGCCTTAAAAAACGGAATGGAATTTTAATTTGTTTTACTGAATGAGACACCCAGAATGTACATAGAAATAAAGAATGTGGGATTTACATGATTAACTATGAACGATAAAACACTGAGTATTGACAACATATGACCGTTACAGCCCCTCTCGATCGACATATTTTACAATCAAGTGAAACGCAACAAAAATGCCACAAACACAGCGAAATATGACTGCGAATGGTTAAAAAAAACAAACACCCACTATCTGATACATCTGATATATCACTAAGCTTTAGAACTTTGTTGTAAAAATCTCCTTCCCCGTCTGTCCCTGACACCCGCATTTCAGGATGGCCGCTCTGGAACCTCTCGGTGGAAACGCTCCCCACCCACACTGCTTGGTGCCTCGTCTGAGCTTCTGTGACTTAGTAACTAATTAGATTACCATACTAACTAGTACATCATGCAAAAACGCAGATTCCAACCATTGAAAGACTTTGTATAGTTCAAGACTTACGGTCATTTGAAAACATCACTGCACATCATAATAGCAGCTACAGTTTCCATCTTAAAGATCTAAACAAATTATTTGGGAATATCCGGCGGGCCCGATTGAAAAGCTTAACGGGCCGCATGTGGCCTTCGGGCCTTAATTTGCCCAGGTTTGTTCTAGGGCTTCTGGCAAGCCCCCAAAGGAAGCTGCTTACTATCAGAGAAAAGGTGAACCTCCTCACTTCTATGAAGAAGCTAGCAGAAATACAAGCTACTTCAGTCCGCTACATAAATAAGGAGGAAAAGAATATCAGGTAGACGGCAAAAGAAACAACTCTCCTTAAATGTCTTCATCATCATCATCATCATCATCATCATCCAGGTTATGCTTTAGCGTCATCAATGGTAAGTACAGACCCCCTGTTGTAGGTGAATTTATGCAAAGTAGAGACGCCATTTATTTTTTATTTTTATGAACATTCTATGGATTTAAAGGCCTGCTGAAATGAGATTTTCATATTTAAACGGGGATATCAGATCCATTCTATGTGTCATACTTGATCATTTCGCGATATTGCCATATTTTTGCTGGAAGGATTTAGTAGAGAACATCGACGATAAAGTTCTCAACTTTGATCGCTGATAAAAAAAAAGCCTCGCCTGTACCGGAAGTAGCGTGACGTCGCAGGTTGAAGAGCTCCTCACATCTGCACATTGTATACACCAGCAGCGAGAGCGATTTGGACCGAGAGAGCGACGATTACCCCATTAATTTGAGCGAGGATGAAAGATTTGTGGATGAGGAAAGTGACAGTGAAGGATTAGAGTGCCAAGGTGTATCTTTTTTCGCTCAGACCGTAACTTAGGTACAAGCTGGCTCATTGGATTCCACACTCTCTCCTTTTTCTATTGTGGATCACGGATTTGTATTTTAAACCACCTCGGATACTATATCCTCTTGAAAATGAGAATCGAGAACGCAAAATGGATATTCACAGTGACTTTTATCTCCACGACAATACATCGGTGAAGCACTTTAGCTTCGGAGCTAACGTGATCGCATCGTGCTTAACTGCGGATAGAAACAGAAGAAATAAGCCCCTGACTGGAAGGATAGACCGAAGATCAACAATACTATTATTACTTCTACTATCAGGAAACACCGAACCAAACCCTGGACCTGTAACCACACGGTTAATGCTGTCCAGCATGGCGAAGCCTAGCAATGCTGTTGCTAACGACGCCATTGAAGCTAACTTAGCTACGGGACCTCGACAGAGCTAAGCTAAAAACATTAGCTCTCCACCTACGCCAGCCCTCATCTGCTCATCACCACCCGTGCTCACCTGTGTTCCAGCGATCGACGGCGCGACGAAGGACTTCACCCGATCATCGGTGCGGTCGGCGGCTAGCGTCGGAAAAGCGCGTCTGCTATCCGACTCAAAGTCCTCCTGGTTGTGTTGCTGTAGCCAGCCGCTAATACACCGATCCCACCCACAGCTTTCTTCTTTGCTGTCTCCATTGTTCATTAAACAAATTGCAAAAGATTCACCAACACAGATGTCCAGAATATTGTGGAATTTTGCGATGAAAACAGACGACTTAAGCTGGCCACCGTGCTATTCCAAAATGTCTGCTTCAACCCGTGACGTCACGCGCAAACGTCATCATACCGAGACGTTTTCAGCCAGATATTTCCCGGGAAATTTAAAATTGCACTTTATAAGTTAACCTGGCCGTATTGGCATGTGTTGCAATGTTAGAACGTTTCATAAATAAAAATAGAATACTCGAGGAGAACCAATATGGATACAGAGCTAATGTTTCAACTTCAATGGCTTTAATTGAAATTACAGAAGAAATTACCAATGCAATAGATAGTAAAAAATGTTCAGCAGCGGTTTTTATGGATCTAACTAAAGCATTTGACACAATTAATCACAATATTTTAATCAAAA
>NC_084732.1:67528926-67583926 GCF_033978785.1 Entelurus aequoreus
TTCTATTGGGCACTGTGTGTCACGGCGCAAGCGCCTGCCACTGCGCTTTCCTCAGTGCACTCCGCTGAGCGCATATCTGGGCACACCTCTCCTGCCGCGGCCACGCCCCGGCTGTCTCCAATCTACAATCAACACACCTGACGCTGAAGAGTGCTCCCCTGCCTTCTTAAGCCAGCGTGTCCTACGTTCCAGTGCCAGAACGTAGCTACTTGTGTCCGTACAGTAAGCCCTACACGTCTCTAGCTCTCCTCGCCTATGTGTCTCCTCACTCTCTGTGTTTCCCCTCCCCTGTGCTCATTGTGTCCTGTCCTGTGTCGTCACCCTGCAGTTCCTCTTTGTTCCCTGGATTCGAGCTGTGTGCCTTGTCTCCCCGGATTCCCTCTGGTCTTCTTGCTGCCTCCCTGGATCTCGACCTCTCGCCTGGACACGGACTTCGACGCCGCGCTCCTGCCCTTGACCTCTTGCTTGACCACGGACCTCCGAGCCTGCCTTGCCCCCGTTAGCCATTATGTTCTTTTGACCACGACTGCATATATATAATAAAGTTAAAAACCTAGGGGTAATAATGTACTTAGGCCTTATTTTAACTGAACTCTTTGATTTTATTAGACTTAATTCATTAATATTTATACGATTATTTTATTTTTATTCATGATTTTGTTTGTCTCCGTATCATTGTATGCATCTGTAAACCACTTTGAGTTGCCTGGCGTACGGATTGTGCTCTATAAATAAACTTGCCTTGCCCAATTGTATTTTATTTATGTATTTGTTTAAATGACAAGTATTATATAATAACTAGACAAAGCAATTTCTGCAAAAATTGCGTGTTTCGTGTTTGTTCCACGCCATAGTTTATGTTTGTTTACCTCATGCCCTGTCAAGATTTCTTGAGAAGATTAAAATCATCTCCTACCTCACGCTGTCGTCCGGAGTTGTCCGTTCTGCTTTCCCGGGAGAACGACCCCGCAGTGAGCCGCAAACCCCCACGTGACAACTTCTAAGGTGGAACCAAGTGACAAAAATCCGTGATTAGTAGGTTAAAGTATGAAATTCGTTAAAATGCTAACATAAAGCTTATAGCGTTCACACAATGAATATGTTCAGGGATAACACAGACATTGTGGCATGCAGCCAGAGAGGAAGGAGGGGTGTTACGGGCGGAGTAGTATAAAAGGAACACAGGAGGAGTGTTGAAGCACATGAAGACCAGAGGTGGAGGAGAGACATGTGGAAGCCAAGAAGACAAGGAGGCGCATGAATCAGTCCACCTGCAGGTGACAAATATTTACTGTGTTTACTTTTGACATCACGCTAACAATATCAGTCGTTTCTGGAAAAATATCCCATTGATTTTTAGTAACGTTGACAGCTATCATTGGAATGATGAGGAGATCATGTCATTTATTGAACACCAATGCTCTGCTGTTATTGTATCATTCATTTATTATGTCATATTTAAACTATTGTGTTGAAGTCTGGGGAAATTGTTATACATCCCATCTACAGCCTTTAGTCACTCTGCAGGAAAAGGCCATTAGGATTGTGTCTAATGTTCACTACAGACATCATTCAAATCCACTATTCATGGAGTTAAAGCAACTTAAACTGCACGATGTGATACATTTTAAAATTGCTCAAATTATGTTTAGGGCATCCCGAAATTCTCTAACATCCAATATACAGAACCTATTCCAGGATAGAGATGCTCACCACAGTTACAGTCTTAGAGGAAACAACTAATTATATTTGCCTAAATTTAGAACAACTTTAAAATCAATGTGCATTTCAGTGCGTGGAGTCAGTCTGTGGAACAACTTAGGGGACGAGTTAAAAACGTGTTCCAACATGCTTCAATTTAAAAGACTGTTTAAAAAATAAGTACTGAAGAAGTACGAGGAGGAAAGAGAGTGATGCCCTCAGCACAGAGCGATGGGAGAGAGGTGTATGGTCAGAGAGTGTTTGGGCCTGTGTGTGTGCGTGTGTGTGTGTGCGTGTGTTTTGTCTCGTCTTGTCTTGTCTTATACTAACAGTGGTACTATTATATTGTTAGTGCGCAGGAGTTTTTCTTGTTTTTGTTTGTGTGGTATTGTTCTTGTATTATATGGTTTATGTTAAATGTGGAGTGAGTGAGAGGGGTTGGGATATTATAAGCATCTGCTTCATCCAACCCCTTTTCAAGCCTTGCATAAATGTCTCTGCCAAAATGTAAAAAATAAAATAAAAAAAATGTTGTACTGTGCAGGTTTGAAATAAATACTTCAATTCAATTCAATTTAGGTTTCCATTGGTGTCCCGTTAATTTACTGTAATTGGCATCATAAAAACTTCTACATTCTTTCTAAAGTGAGTGCAAATGTGATGAACAGGACATAACTACGGTGCTTGTAATGCTGAGGCTTACGTGCAAACGTGTGTGAGGAAAAGATGCAGAAAGGCTTGAGAGCTCCCCTGACGATTGTTGATGGCCAACACAGATGTGTAATCTGAGCAGTGGAGGCTCCAGCAATGTCTTGTTGTTGATTCCCTCAAATACTCTACATGTTGCTGTTTAGTTCCGTATGTCTTCGATATGATGATGAATAAACTGGTCCTTGAAATACTAAATGTACTTTTTCGGTCACAATCACAACAAAAGACAAGAAGAGGTATGTTTGTTTGTTTGTAAGCGTTGTAACTCGTAAATAAAATCCCGCTTACAATGGAGTCAATGGGAAGCTCTCTAAATAACCATCCAAAAAGCGCCAACAATATTCCATATACAGCTTGTGACCCGAATATTAACCAAGTATTGGTGATATTGTTATTATAAGCACTAACGCAGACAAACTATTTTAAGCGGTGCCGTGATCACACAGAGCTAATTAGCTTGTGCTGCTATAATGATGTCATCAGCTGGTGAGCTGCTTTCTCGCCTCTGAGCTGGTGAGAGTTTATTCTAGATCAGGGGTCCCCTAACTTTTTGACTCGGGGGCCGCATTGGGTTAAAAAAATTTGGCCGGGAGCCGGCTGTGTAATATATATATATATATATATATACATATATATATATATATATATATATATATATATATATATATATATATATATATATATATATATATATATATATATATATATATATATATATATATATGTATATATATATATATATATATATATATATATATATATATATATATATATATATATATATATATATATATATATATATATATATATATATACGAACCCTGTTTCCATTTGAGTTGGGAAATTGTGTTAGATGTAAATATCAACGGAATACAATGATTTGCAAATCATTTTCAACCCATATTCAGTTGAATATGCTACAAAGACAACATATTTTATGTTCAAACTGATAAACTTTTTTTTTTTGTAAATAATCATTAACTTTAGAATTTGATGCCAGCAACACGTGACAAAGAAGTTGGGAAAGGTGGCAATAAATACTGATAAAGTTGAGGAATGTTCATCAAACACTTATTTGGAACATCCCACAGGTGAACAGGCAAATTGGGAACAGGTGGGTGCCATGATTACGTATAAAAGTAGATTTCATGAAATGCTCAGTCATTCACAAACAAGGATGGGGCGAGGGTCACCACTTTGTCAACAAATGCGTGAGCAAATTGTTGAACAGTTTAAGAAAAACATTTCTCAACCAGCTATTGCAAGGAATTTAGGGATTTCACCATCTACGGTCCGTAATATCATCAAAGGGTTCAGAGAATCTGGAGAAATCACTGCACGTAAGCAGTTAAGCCGTGACCTTTGATGCCTCAGGCTGTACTGCATCAACAAGCGACATCAGTGTGTAAAGGATATCACCACACGGGCTCAGGAACACTTCAGAAACCCACTGTCAGTAACTACAGTTGGTCGCTACATCTGTAAGTGCAAGTTAAAACTCTCCTATGCAAGGCGAAAACCGTTTATCAACAACACCCAGAAACGACGTTGGCTTCGCTGGGCCTGAGCTCATCTAAGATGGACTGATACAAAGTGGAAAAGTGTTCTGTGGTCTGAAGAGTCCACATTTCAAATTGTTTTTGGAAACTGTGGACGTCGTGTCCTCCAAACCAAAGAGGAAAAATAACCATCCGGATTGTTATAGGCGCAAAGTTGAAAAGCCAGCATCTGTGATGGTATGGGGGTGTATTAGTGCCCAAGACATGGGTAACTTACACATCCGTGAAGGCGCCATTAATGCTGAAAGGTACATACAGGTTTTGGAGCAACATATGTTGCCATCCCAGCAACGTTATCATGGACGCCCCTGCTTATTTCAGCAAGACAATGCCAAGCCACGTGTTACATCAACGTGGCTTCATAGTAAAAGAGTGCGGGTACTAGACTGGCCTGCCTGTAATCCAGACCTGTCTCCCATTGAAAATGTGTGGCGCATTATGAAACCTAAAATACCACAACGGAGACCCCCGGACTGTCGAACAACTTAAGCTGTACATCAAGCAAGAATGGGAAAGAATTCCACCTGAGAAGCTTAAAAAATGTGTCTCCTCAGTTCCCAAACGTTTACTCAGAATTGACAAGAACGTCACGAAAAGATGTTTGGTTGCATCCCCTTTTTCTTCATGAGGATTATGAGACATTCTTCATCTAAACGGGAATATTAGAACATCCTATAGGTCAGCATTCCAGTGACAGCAGACATTGTACAGTAAGCGGTGTTTTATTATGTGCGTTGGCTCTCATGAAGTCTGCAGTGAGTAGTAATCAGTGATGTTGTTAAGGTACAAAGCGAACGTCGTGATGCGTTTTTGTACAAATGTAATTAATGCTCCGCCGTATGTTAAAAATGAGCAAAACACGTCAATATTAAATGTTGTTATAAATGTGCCCGTTCCTACATTACATATATACTTTCATCATGTATATAAAACCTTAATGGAGGGGTTTGGATGTTTTAAGTGCTTCATTGGCAGACTAGAGTGACTTCCATAGTAAGCTAACTTTGGCTCGCATTCATTTACTATTTAGAATGCATAAAACAAAGTAAAACAAATGTGTTCTTGCTTTACATAAGTTTTGTGAATGATAAGCAAAAATCCAAAAATAGTGCAGTTCCCCTTTAATCCTCTGGGGACATCCATTCGATTTTAATTACACAACCCAAAACCAGTGAAGTTGGCACGTTGTGTAAATCGTAAATAAAAACAGAATACAATGATTTGCAAATAATTTTCAACCTTCATTCAATTGAATAGACTGTAAAGACAAGATACTTAAAGTTCCAACTGGAAAACAAATATTAGCTCATTTGGAATTTGATGCCTGCAACATGTTTAAAAAAAAGCTGGCACAAGTGGCAAAAAAGACTGAGAAAGTTGAAGAATGCTCATCAAACACTTATTTTGAACATCCCACAGGTGACCAGGCTAATTGGGAACAGGTGGGTGCCATGCTTGGGTATAAAAGCAGCTTCCATGAAATGCTCAGTCATTCACAAACAAGGATAGGGCGAGGGTCACCACTTTGTGAACACATGCGTGAGCAAATTGTCCAACAGTTTAAGAACAACATTTCTCAACGAGCTATTGCAAGGAATTTAGGGATTTTACCATCTACGGTCCGTAGATGGTGAATCTAGAGAAATCACTGCACGTAAGCGATGATATTACAGACCTTCGATCCCTCAGGCGGTACTGCATCAAAAAGCGACATCGGTGTGTAAAGGATATTACCACATGGGCTCAGGAACACTTCAGAAAACCACTGTCAGTAACTACAGTTTGTCGATACATCTGTAAGTGCAAGTTAAAACTCTACTATGCAAAGCGAACGCCATTTATCAACAACACCCAGAAACGCAGCCGGCTTAGCTGGGCCCAAAGAGGAAAAGAACCATCCAGATTATTATAGGCGCAAAGTTCAAAAGCCAGCATCTGTGATGGTATGGGGGTGTATTAGTGCCCAAGACATGGGTAACTTACACATCTGTGAAGGCACCATTAATGCTGAAAGGTACATACAGGTTTTGGAGCAACATACAGTATGTTGCCATCCAAGCAACGTTATTATGGACACCCCTGCTTATTTTCAGCAAGACAATGCCAAGCCACGTGTTACAACAGAGTGACTTCATAGTAAAAGAGGTACTAGACTGGCCTGCCTGTAGTCCAGAACTGTCTCCCATAGAAAATGTGTGGCGCATTATGAAGCCTAAAACAAAGACCCCGGACTGTTGAACAACTTAAGCTGTACATCAAGCAAGAATGGGAAAGAATTCCACCTGAAAAGCTTCAAAAATTGGTCTCCTCAGTTCCCAAACGTTAACTGAGTGTTGTTAAAAGGAAAGAAAAATGCCCCTGTGCCAAATTGTTTGCAATGTGTTGCTGCCATTAAATTCAAAGTTAATGATTATTTGCAAAAAAAAATTTAGTTTCTCAGTTCGAACATTAAATATCTTGTCTTTGCAGTCTATTCAATTGAATATAAGTTGAAAAGGATTTGCAAATCATTGTATTCTGTTTTTATTTACGAATTACACTACGTGCCAACTTCACTGGTTTTGGGTTTTGTATCTTCAAGACAAACATGACAGTTAAGATTTTGAAAACATTTTATGATTCATATTTATTTAACTTTTTTTTGCTAAATTGTCTCAGTAAACTTCAATCCAAAACAAAAATATCAAACATGCAATGTTTTGTTTTTTTACGCTTCAGAGGCCTTTTGATCCAATGATGTTTCGGGTTTAAATTACTAAACTAACTAATGTTAAGCACATTTTTACTCAAAAGGCCTTCAAAGGGTTGAAATTAAATTTAAAAAAAAAACATGACAAGTTTGGTATTTGTTTAGGGCTGAGGTTGATTTAGAGATTTGAGCAAAGAAAGTAAAAAAATATATAAATCCAAAATCTTCTTACCCGTATGTCCAGTTTGGCTGTGGATTAACTGCCAGTGTAACATACACCTGTGAAAGAATGGGATATTAAAACATTTTTAAAACCCACTTATGAAAAATCATGTTTAATGGACTAACAACAAAATTGATAGCCAAAATACAGCCAGAATTAGCAGAAAGAGGGTTGAATATGCTTCATCCATCCATTTTCTACCGCTTATTCCCTTCGGGGTCGCGGGGGGCGCTGGAGCCTATCTCAGCTACAATCGGGCGGAAGGCGGGGTACACCCTGGACAAGTCGCCACCTCATCGCAGGGCCAACACCGATAGACAACATTCACACTCATTATTCCAAAGACATGCACCTGGGGATAGGTTGATTGGCAACACTAAATTGGCCCTAGTGTGTGAATGTGAGAATATGCTTCGTATTTCAGGAAATATTGTTAGTTTTTATGTTGTGTTGTTTGTTTCTGTCCCCCACCAGAAGTGAGGCTGTGTTGCTGGGATCTATCTTGTTCCCAGTTCCTGGTGCAGAATATACGCAACAGGGGGAGGAAGTTCAAAGGTCAGACACAAAAAGCAGTCTGAAAATGGCATTGGGGCTTTTCCTGGTCATCCTGGTAATCATGCCAGCCCAAGGTGGGTCTCGGCCCATTCTGACACCAACAAAAATGCTTTGATCCCTTGCAGATTTTGTAAGTTTGCCTATTCATGGACAGTCTTTCATTTGTATGGTAGAATAGGAGAATTTTAAAAAAAAAAGAAGTAAAATTAAGGTTCTAAATTGACTTCCTATAGCAGGGATATTTAACTACATTGCTTGGGGGGCCACATTTCCAGAAAGCAAAGAACCGGTGGGGTGGACTTCTCCCTTTACTATTAGTCTTATTGTGTATATTCCGTGGAACCAGTGTCCTCTACAGTGGGCATTTGATTGTTGCCAATTTATTTTGCCAGCTCTGTTGTTTCTAAGGCCCTTCTGCAAAAAAAGCTAGTCAAATACCATCTATATGACAGCACTCTCGTGTTTTTAAGAATCTGCTGTAAAAATGTGAGTCCCACACAAGTTTGTTTTTTTTAACTCAACCAGTTGAATAGCCCAGGGGCCGTACTTATCAAGCTTCTTAGAATTACTCCTAAGAAGTCTGCTAAGAGTTGACTTAAGAGTAAATAAATTCTTCGCTGAAAGCTGCACTTCAAAGTTAGTTATCAAGCGTCTTACTCACACTTTCAGCGAAGTGTAGGACTGAATCTTAAGTGTCACACTCAGAGCTGAATTACGACATTACTATGTGCCGTAAACGGAATTTTAGGTGACGTCATTTCTGTGTCCATAGAAATGACCAATCATGGAAGGGAATCCCTTGTCTAAGAATAAAGAAATATCTTAGAAATATTTAAGTGGACAATGGGAGTGTATATTTTGACAATAAACTACAAAATAATACAAAACAAACAAACGATATTGGCAATGAATCAAAAATAAATGTTTCCTTTTTGTTGCACCTTTCCTGCTCCCTGCTCCCAGACCGTAACAAAGAGGCAGGGGAGACACTTCTCCAGGATGTATGCTCGGGGCAACACCCTTCACTTTACCCGGCAGTGGGTCTCCACAGCGGACGACTTTAGAGTGAATGATGAGTCCGGCGATTAGTTGCAAATCTTGCTTTATTGATTGCTTGCACACAGCCAATCCAACACAAAACAAACTAGTCCCCGCTCGCACTCACAATACCGCTCCCTCTCTTCTCTCGCCCACACACTCACTGACGTCACTCACCTCACATGCTGTAGCCTAGCGTATGTGTGTGCCACACACATATGCTCATAACATTTTCTTTCCAATTCATTAATTAGGCAACTAATTTGAAACTGGTGTGGGTGGCTCTATATATACTAGTCCACTGCAGCCACATGCAGAAATCAACAAGGAATCGAAAATTATTAAATCTGTGACAAAAATAATACCTGCTCTGTCTAAACGATACCGTTTGATCAGCTGCTCGTCATCAAACAAAGATGAACGTTCGCGCACGTCTCTCGCCTCAGTGCCATCCCCTGCTGGCAACTCCTAACCACTTAAGACACCTCTGAAGGTCTCTTAGATATCGTGGAGAGTAGGAGTGATTCTTAGACTTAAGAACGTTGATAAAAAGCTTTTATTCTTAAGTTTTAGAGTAGGACTAAATTTCGCAAATTTTCAGGACTTAAGTGTAAAATGGCACTCTAAGAAGCTTGATAAGTACGGCCCCAGATGATTAAAAAGAGAGGACTTAAAACAGAACGTTGAGGAACACTACTTGAGTAACTAAAGAAGTTGAAGAAATTACTACTGACTGCATCGGAAGTAAACAAGCTACAATATTACAACAAATAACTGCCAACAAATGGAAGACTTAAAGGGGTGCCTTGAGGAACTCCTCATTCTTAACCACAAGATTGGCCCCTGTGTTCTGTTTGCTAAAAATATTGTCAATGATATCAATCTTCAATGTTGATGCCAATGTGTTTACATTACAGCGGTCTACGTTTCTCCAGACAACAGAAAAACTCTTGTGTTTTTAGGAATTAGTTGTAAAAATATTTGTCTCACAAGTTTAGAACCGGGGCCGTATTTATCAAGCGTCTTAGAGTGCCATTTTACACTTGAGTCCTGAGAATTTGCGAAATTTAGTCCTACTCTCAAACTTAAGAATAAAAGCTATTTATCAACTTTCTTAAGTTTAAGAATCACTCCTACTCTCCACGATATTTAAGAGACCTTCAGAAGTGTCCAAAGTGGTTAGGAGTTGCCAGCGGGGGATGGCACTGAGGCGAGAGAGACGTGCGCGAACGTTCAGGGAGCGGAAGGATGTCCTGGCTTTGTTTGATGACGAGCAGCTGATCAAACGGTATCGTTTAGACAGAGCGGGTATTATTTTTGTCACAGATTTAATAAGGGGCGTCATCTCATCAGCAACATCACGCAGCAGAGCTTTCACAGCAAAACTAAAGGTCATCAAAATGCTTCGATATCTCGCCACTGGGAAAATGCACATTTATTTTTGATTCATTGCCAATATTGTTTGTTGGTTTTGTATTATTTTGTAGTTTATTGTCAAAATATACAATCCCATTGTCCACTTAAATATTTCTAATATATTTCTTTATTCTTAAACAAGGGATTCCCTTCTGTGATTGGTCATTTCTATGGACACAGAAATGACGTCACCTAAAATTCCGTTTACGGCACATAGTAATGTCGTAATTCAGCTCTGAGTGTGACACTTAAGATTCAGTCCTACACTTCGCTGAAAGTGTGAGTAAGACGCTTGATAACTAACTTTTAAGTGCAGCTTTCAGGGAAGAATTTATTTACTCTTAAGTCAACTTTTAGCAGACTTCTTAGGAGTAATTCTAAGAAGCTTGATAAATACGGCCCCAGATCGTCGCAGAACTACACGGGATGAGTTTGTTACTGATCTCAAGGGACTTAGGACCACAGTCACCAAGAAAAGACACCTGAAAGACTCATGGGAGAATGTGATGTGGTCACATGGAAGCTATTTGGCATCAAAAGTGTTTGGAGGCAGGAGATGGACGAACTTTAGAGCAGAATCCCTACTGTCAAACATGGAGGTGGAAACATTCAGCTATACGACCGTTTTATATGTGCTGAGAGAACAGGAAGACATTGAGGAGCAGATGTATCGTAGAATCTGAAAACTGAAGATGGGTTATTTATGAGTCTTTCAAACCAGGGATGTCAAACTCGTTTTCATTGAGGGCCACGTCGCAGTTATGGCTGCCATCAGAGGGCCGCTTGTAACAGCAAATGTATGAATTTGCCTCTGGATTTACTATTAATTATATCGATTCTACAGTAAAAATTTTACATTTACAAAATGTTACTGTAAAATATAGTGGGGGTTTTTTTCTTACATTTTACGGTAAATATATAAAAACAGTACCACTGTTTTGTTTTTTACGGAAAAAGCTGGCCGCTTAGTTGCCAGAATTTTTGTGTTAAATTGACATTGGTTTTTACATTATATTGTTAATGCAAAAACAGTACAAGTTCCTTTTTTATTCTGGCAACTTAGCTGCCAGTTTTTTTTCCATAAAAACAAATGTACCGTCTTTCCATTTACACTAATACACCGTTAAAAACAAGATTTCACAGTAAAAGATGGCAGCTCAATCAACAGAATTTTAACGCAAAAAATGTTTCGTTATTTTTCAATTCACAGTAATATGCTTTAAAGAACACTGTAAAATGTATTTGATGGGTAGCTTGCTGCAAAATCATAAGTCAAGTTTTTATTTAGACAAAAAATGTTTGGAAAGTATGATAATATACTGTAATATTTGTTGCAATAACTATTAAAGTTTAAAAGGCATGCAAATTCAAGCAGTACATATATTTTTGCTGTCAAAATGAAAACAATCCATTACATTTAGTGAGAAAATATTAAGTACTTCATTGACACATATCATTTCCAAGTGTTTGCGGGCCAGATAAAATGATGCCGCGGAACGGATTTGGCCCCCGGGCCTTGAGTTGGACACCTGCGACCTAAACGATAGCGGCAAGGAAACAAAGGAGTGTCTGAAAAAGAAGCACAATTATATAGCGTCAAAACAGGGAGAAGATACTCGCGCATTACCACAAGCCACAAGCATACTTACTGTTTCTGTCACCCCTTTTGGCACTTAGGGGCGGGCATTGAATACACGGCCAGGCGACACCCCTCCATTCTGGTTGGTCACTTTAAACACCTACTGTCTTCTGGTCAGAGCCATTCAAAGGGAACTGTTACCGTCATGTCTTTTCTGAAGGAGTTGTTAATATTCCTAGTACATTTAATATTTAATATTCAAGTAAATTTGATCATATTGTAAAGGAATCACACTCGCAACACAATGGCATCAATAAATGATCTACCTATTATGATATAATGTAGTAGAGGTGGGAATATCCTTTTGGTGGTTGATGTTGTTGTCATATGACCTACACCAGGGGTGTCCAAACTTTTTCCACTGAGGGCCGCACACGGAAAAATTAAAGCATGCGGAGGCCATTTTGCTATTTTTCATTTTCAAACCATGACAAAATACTGTATATGGATTTTTAAACAATGTTTTTGCCTTTAGGGCTCCCGGGGATCATAAAGGGTCATGTTACCTGAATATTACATTTGAACTATTATCTTGTTTGTTTTATGCTCTTTTGTCAAAGAAAACGATGTTTTTGTATGACAACATAGAAAAACATACGCAATTTATATGCAATATTTTCCACATAAAACATTTTAATATGAAATATTTGAAATAATTGGAGCCTTGAATAGGTTAATAAGTCATTTCACTTTTTTTATGTTTTATTTTTATTTTTGTAATAGCATTTCCAGAATGTGTGGCGGGCCACTAAACAATTAGCTGCGGGCCGCAAATGGCCCACGGGCCGCACTTTGGACACCACTGACCTACACTGTTTGTGTGTGTGTGTCAAATGATTGTTTTAATTGGATTAATCACACATTTAATTGTGGATTGATTGTGATTAATCACAGTAAATTACTTGCTTGCATAATCTAAATTATCTTGTGAAAAAATACTTCAATATTTAGACACAAATGCAAGTTTAATGAAACATTTATTTGCAGACAACATGAAACAGTATTATCTAAAGTCCCATTGGGGTGTATGTTTGAAGAAACATACAGTATATGAAAGATGAAAAAAATTAATTGGATGATAAATCTGTGTTGGCACATGATTAATTAATGTAATAATGATTTGTGATTAATCACATGGATCAACACGTTAAATATGACTGCCCTCATTAGATATACCAAAAACATCAAAGGTAATGTGAGGAGATACAGTCACAGAATCCGATCTTCTGTCTCTTGCAGGACTTAGGAGCAGTGACAGCAAAGATACGGACCCTTCTGTGTATCACACTGAAGGTACACTTTTTTTTGGCTCAAACTGTATCAAACATCTCTAGATGCTGCAATGTCCATGTTTGTTTCTGACCTAGACAACTACGAATGGACCACATGGTTTAACGTGGACCACCCAGGCGGCCGTGGAGACTATGAGCAGCTTGATGCCATTCGCTTCTACTACCGCGCCCGAGTGTGTGGGACACCCCGAGCACTGGAGGCCAGAACCACTGAGTGGGTCCCAGCTCGAGAAACCGGAGAGAAGGTCCACGCGGACCCCACTGTGGGCTTCTGGTGCCTCAATGAGGAGCAAGGTCCAGACCAGAACTGTTCCAACTACGCAGTACGATTCCTTTGTCCCAAAGGTTTGTTCATGATTTGTATCATATAATGTATTAATGTGTGTGATTCGCTATATCTGTTCCACCATGTTCTTTGTAATGACGTTTCATAGGTACGAAGGCACGCAAAAAAAAACAATTAAAAACTTAATTTTGGTGCTTAAAAACCAGACTTGCTCATGATCTATAGTTAGTAGTTGCAGTGCATGTGGCGCAAGAATTTAATACTAGGCTCAATTGCAGTACTGACAGAACAACAACGCTCCCAGTTTTAGTTAACATTTTGCACTACATGATGTCTCCCAAGCATAAGAAAGGCAATTGTGGTGACATAAATTCGGTTTGTACCTATAAAAGTATAGAATTCAGTAGGATACTCTTTCCTTGCTGTAACTACTGTATGCGTCCACTTATATTTCTCTGCAGGAATCAGCCTAACCTTACAAGACACCTGGAGTTCATGGACAGACTGGAGTCCATGTTCTGCCCTCTGTGGTCAAGTGGGGGTCCAAATTCGCTCCAGGATCTGCAATTCTCATCTAAGGTATTGCAACGGACCAAAGGTTGAGAGAAAAGAATGCCAGGGACCCGAATGTCAGACAGGTAAGCTAGTATCTGTTTTAAGTAGACACTTCTAACTTGGTTCCTTTGAAATAGTTCATCATCTGAATAAGAACTATTTTAGGTATGGTTAAAACGTAGAATAGCTAATCATTGTCTTGTTAGTTAAATGTATCACTGAACTCTTGTACATGATCACCACAAAATGCATTGTAATGCCTTGTGATCACATGACTTTCTCCAATCATTTACTATACGCTACACCGGTAAACTAAAAGCATTAGCATTGACTAGTATTATTTGTAACTCTGTGTTTAATGTCCTCCATTTCTTAGAATGTTCCATGCAGTGTGTGATGGGTAAAGTAAATGCAGAGTGTGACACATGCATGTGTGAAGAGCATACCCTGCTGGGCTCGGCCCGTGGTGCTGGGGGTCTCATCGCCGAAGGGGCTGCAATACTTCTTTCAAAGAACCTCCTAACCCTCACAGACCACAATGGACATTTCCGTATCCCCGGACTCTGCCCTGATGGCAATACCACGTTGACAATAAGACAGCAGGGCCACGCACCTCTTAATGTTGTAGTTCCAAAGAGCACTGAGCGTACCTCAGTCCTCAGTGTTCAGCTCAAACGAGAAGGTACAATGAGCAACATGGTAAGTACAAAAGGTGAGAAACTGACGTTTTTTTCTTACCTTCGTCAGAGAAGCTTCATGTGTTGAGCAACCCCGATAGCAAGGCAAGGAGGGAGGGACAAACCACTGCCTTCTGCTGCAATGTGGCGGGAATACCGCAACCAGACAAATATCAATGGTACAACCTGATGTTTTGGATACAATATAAAACCAATTCAATATTTTTTTTTAAACCAATTAACTTTTGTTGTTTCTGTCTCTGAACCGTCAGGTTTCATAACAACAGTCTCTTAGGGAGGCAATCTGAGAACATCTTGGTTCTAAAAGATCTGCATCCTGAACAAGCTGGAGAGTACTACTGCAGGGCTAGTGGTCCAACTGGAGCCATTAAAACCAAACCAGCTACTCTCAAAATCATAGGTAGGTTTTATGAACAACATTCAAATGAGTTGTGAGGACTAATATGTGGTGATGATAATGTCATGTAATTTCTCCTCAGGCAGAAATAGCCATTCATGCGAGCCCACGCCCCAGTCCCATCTGATACGTCTTCCACATGACTGCTACCAAAACGGTACAAATTCGTTTTATTATGATGTGGGAAAATGTGCATCCAGCACATGCGTTGGACAATTGGACAACGGTATCAGATGCAAAGACAAAGTGGCTTACTGCTGTGGCGTGGCAAAGATGGAGGAGAGGCATTTAACATGCCAGGGCTACCAACTACCCACTATGGTGGTGACTGAATGCGGCTGTCAGAAATGTGTGGACACCAAGGCTATCGTGCATGGTCGAGCCATAGCTGCAGACAATGCTGAACCAATGAGGTTCGGCCACATATTTATGAATGGTGTAAGAATCAGCCGAACCGGTTACAAAGGTACCTTTTCCATCCATGTTCCTCCTGAAACCGAGAGGTTAGTCCTGACTTTTGTGGACAACATGAATAAATTCATCAACACAACAAAGGTACTTCCATTCAACACCAAAGGAGGTGCTGTTTACCATGAAATCAAACTTCTGAGAAAAAAAGAGCCAGTGACCATGAGCTCTTTAGAAAGCAACACTCTTGATTTAGGGGAAGCGACGGGTCAGGAACCAATGGCTCACATTCAGATTCCTCCAAATTCCTTCTATAAACTGAATGGAGAAGTGTTTGTAGGTAATGTAGACGCCAGTGTAACATTCCTTGACCCCAGAGATGTTTCCACAGCAGCTGCAGCCCAAAGTGATCTAAATTTTGTGGGGAATGAAGGAGATATGCTACCACTAAGAACCTACGGGATGTTCTCAGTTGACTTCCGAGATGGCGAAACTAATGAGCCTCTGAATGCAGGTGAGGTAAAGGTGTTACTGGACTCTGCCCAGGTGACGATGTCTGAACACTTAAGTACCATGAAGCTGTGGTCACTCAACCCTGATACTGGCCTTTGGGAAGTTGAGGGAAGTTTGGAAGTTGAGAAGAAATCAAGAGGCAAAAGGGAAGAAAGAACTTTTCTAATTGGTAATGTGGAGATCAGAGAAAGGCGTCTTTTTAACCTTGATGTCCCAGAGAATCGTAGATGTTACGTGAAGGTTAGAGCCTTCCGCAGTGAACGCTTCATGCCCAGTGAACAGGTTGGGGGAGTGGTAGTGAGCCTTATAAACATGGAGCCCACAGCTGGCTTCTCCACTAACCCTCGTGCTTGGGGGCGTTTTGACAGTGTCATAACAGGCTCCAATGGTGCTTGTCTTCCCGCTTTCTGCGATGATCAAAAGACAGATGCCTACTCTGCATACGTCATGGCCAACCTTGGAGGTGAGGAACTAGAAGCTGTTCCTTCTTTACCCAAACTCAATCCAAACCTCATTGGAGTGCCTCAGCCTTATCTGAGTAAGCTGAACTACAGACGCACAGACCATGAAAACCACAGACTGAAGAAGACAGCATTCAGTATCAATTTAGCAAAACCAACACCAAACACAGCCGAGGAGTCCAATGGACCAGTTTATGCATTTGAGAACTTGAAACAATGTGAAGAGGCGCCATTCAGTGCTGCACATTTCCGCTTCTCACGAGTGGAAGGAGATCGGTATGATTACAACACAGTGCCGTTCAATGAGGATGATCCAATGAGCTGGACAGAAGACTACCTTAGTTGGTGGCCTAAGCCCATGGAATACCGCGCATGCTACGTCAAAGTCAAAATGAACAGCCCGCATGAGATTAATGTTCGGTCTCACAACATGGGAGGCACCCACCCGAAAACAGTCGGCCAGCTGTACGGCCTTCGAGACATCAGAAGTACCCGTGACATGGAGCAGACAGCTGTGTCAGCTGTGTGCTTGGAGTTCAAGTGCAGTGGGATGTTGTACGATCAGGAACGTGTCGATCGGACCTTGGTGAAGGTGATTCCACAAGGTAGCTGCAAAAGGGATCATGTCAATCCACTACTTCAGGAGTACCTGGTGAACCATCTGCCACTAGCAGTCAACAACGACACAAACCAGTTCACTATGCTGGCCCCTCTTGACCCCCTGGGCCATAACTATGGAATTTATACAGTGACAGATCAAGATCCCCGAACAGCCAAAGAAATTGCACTTGGACGCTGTTTTGATGGCACCTCCGACAGTACTTCTCGGGTCATGAAGACCAACGAGGGTGTTGCGTTGACATTCACTTGTGGGGATCGTGAGGTGACACGCCAGAGTGTATTCCAGGCCCTACAGAATTCACAAGGCCAGACCAATGTGTTGAGAGGGGAAGGGAGGCAAAACAGACGTCGGCAAAGAGCCAACACTTCCCGTAATAGTCGAAGACGTAGCACCAGAGATCCTCAGGGACGGGGAAAAAAGGCCAGAAGCTGAACAAATCACTGAAGGTCGATGCCTGACATCTGTCAAGTGTTAATATTAATCTTGATTTTGGCAAACACGTTACTAAAATTTCTGAATACGAACACTTAATATTTCTGTACTACACATTGCTATTGGATTTTTCTCAGTGTCATTCTTACACGTGTACTGAAGCATTTACTTGAAAATAAAAATATTTATTACAAAATATGACTGGAGAATTACATAAAAAAACACTTTGTTTTGACCAGTGATTTATTAAATTAGATGTTTATAAAACACTGCAGATAGCTTAATGTCAACACAGTAGTCAATTCTCCATGTAACATTGCAACTGGTCAACTTCTAGAAAAGAGAAATATATCGCTTTCAAATGGCTGTAGCCCACATGAAGACATGGTTGGGGGATGTCCATAAATCCCCTTTTCCACATCACACTTGATACAAGCCTGCAGAAGTCATGATTAGAGACCATTTTGAACATGTTCATCCAAATTCTAATCCAGTCTTCAGCACTAGTATAAATCATGTTGGTAGCAAATGATATTTGTCATGCACAAAACAATACCACTTGATACTTTTGCTCAGTTTTTTTCAAGACATCCCAGATTCATAGAATGGCTGTGGTGGTTTAAAGTCAATTTTCATTTATATTCATTCTTCCCTTTTAGCTTTTAACTGTTCTATACTTTCTGTAAATAAACATCTTGTCAGTTTCACAGAATAAACTCTCCATTTATAAAGATTGATAATTGCTTTGTATTTGGCAACCACTTATAGATACTATATACTTATCTGTAAGAGAACCCATCCACAAGTGAGACCCAAAATATATACATGACATTCTGGTTTAAGAATTTGCATAGAACCTTCTGTTTCTATGTCACTACATGTATAACTGCAACTATGTCTGTTATTCTGACAGTAGCAACATTTCTTTAAAAATGAGCCCTGAAAACAGACAAGGTACAAACTTATTCTCCCTTGAAGCAGGTTACCCAACAGATAAACTTAATTATGTGAGGTTGCATGTGAGTCCAGGATGCATGAAGAGAGAAAAGGCAATTTCTTATTTTTAAAACGTTAAGAGAAAGTGAGACTGGATGCTTCCAGTACAGTCCCTGAAGTCACTGAAGCAAGATGAAGGGGGCAACATATAGTTCTGATCTTCCAGGATGGCACTGGACAGCAAAGGAAGGTAGAGCTCCATCCCTCAAGGTTGGAAGAGGGGGCATGACGTGGCTGTGGAGCCTGTGTCACATGAAGTCCTCATACTCTTGGGTGAAGCCACCGTCAAAGCCGCCATAGTCCATGTCATCTCTCATCTGTGCTTTCAAACCACCACCGGGCACGACACCCTTCTTCTTCTTCTTGGCTTTCATTTGCTGGGATAGAAAACAAGGTGAGTACATATCTAAACCACTTACTGTATTCAGATTCAATAGAAAATTCATAATTGTTTTCTGCAAAAACTCTTCCCTTAAGGCTATGTCTGCACTAAGCCGGATAACCCCTTAAACGAATAATTATTTAGCCCAAGCCCCGTTTTAGCCACACTAAACCAGCACATAAGGTTTTCCCTCCTCTGACAAATTTTTACACGGGTAAGTGCGCCGTGTATTTCCTGAATCTCCGGCTCTTAGCTTTGTATGGACTTATTGCTCGTTTACAAAATGAGTTCGGAGAAGAGGTGACGCCAGAAAGAACGCGTCCCACACAGGAAGTGACGTCAGAAAGAATGTGCCACAGCCAGCTTCATAATAAAGCGGTTTTGTAACTCGGAGGTGACCACTGGAAATATGGAGGAGTCATCCAGACATGCCATGTTTCTCCTTCCTCTACATCACATATGTCAGAGTCAAGGCCCGCGGGCCATATCCGGCCCGCGAGAAGGTTTTTTACGGCCCTTGGGATGATCTTGATTTATTATTAGAACCGGCCCGCAGACCGCAGATCTTTTACACGCACCAAGCGGATGCCGGTCCAAGGTTCCGAAAGGGGGCGAGCGGCCCGCCGGGACGCGCCTGCCGGCCGAAGGGCTGCAGCCCGGCCGTCAGTCGCGGAGCCCGCCGTGCCACGCGCGCCAAGGGGGCGGGCCGAAACCCGGCCCCGAGGCCCCGAGACTTCTGCTTTGTTTCCCCAAACCGCGCGTCACCGCCGGGCCCGCACCACCGTCGGGCTGCAGCCCGAGCGTCGGTGGCGGAACCCGTCATGTGCCGCGCGCGCCAAGCGGAGCGGGGGGGTCAAGCGGGCCGAAACCCGCAGGCCACCCCCTCACCACGAGGCCCTGAGACTTCTGCGTTTGACCCCTACGCGCGGCCCGTCGGGACGCGCCCGCCGTCAAGCCACGAGGGCCAGCCGTCGGGTCGCGGAGCCCGCCGTGCCACGCGCGCCAAGGGGCGGGCCGAAACCAGCGGGGGGTTTCGGGCACCCAACTCGCCTCCCTCTGACGGAGGGAGGAGGGGGGTTTAATGTGAACATTACTGTGCAATCACATATTTAGAGTTTTTACTCAATTCAAGTTTAAAAGTTAAAGTTTAATATTTGTTTTCACTGCATGTTACTTCTCCTTAAACAAAGTGTTGTTTTTGATTTATAGATTTTTGCACTTTATTTTATTGTATTTCAATTTAATTATATTTTAAAAATATTTCAGTTGAGTGGATGATAGAAAATTGCTATTATTGTTTTTTTCTTTGAAGTAAATTTAGCCCACTTTTGCTAAAATAGAAAATATAGGCTACTGATGGTGCCTTGAATACCGGTTTCTTTCATTTAATGTTCATGTTATGGGGATTTTTATATAAAGGAAATTTGTCTTTTGTGTCTGTTGAAAATTAAAGATTACTGACAGAGCCATAAGAAAATATTGCTTTATTTATCTGATCATATTGGAATATATTTGTTAGGTTTTCAGTAGGTTCAATTAGGTTCACTAGACTATATGCGTCATTTAAAAATTTTTCAATGAACATTCGAACAGTCCGGCCCTCGGCTTGTAGCTAAATTTTTTATTTGGCCCTCCGTCCATTTGACTTTGACACCCCTGCTCTACATGTACAGCCGCTTGTGGAAATCACACATGACAGCGATTGCAGCTATTTCGGATACAACACTTCTCTGACGGCAAGAGAACTTTCCAATGTCCAGGTCAGCTGATATTCTACTTACCGAAAAACTTTGTCCATTTGTCGAAGGAGAGACAACGAGAATGCGGGCTCCCGTGAATGTGATAAAACAGGTTGCGTGTGCTTTGTATTACCTGGCCGTCGAGGGAAGACTAACTACGGAAAACGGCGAATGCATTTGGACTGGCAAAGCAGACTGCATCAGTTATTGTCTGCCATGTATGTCGCGGACTCAACGTCTAGGTCCACAGTATATAAAGTCACCAAAAACGAATGGACAATGAAAGTGAAGGCAAAAGAGTGAGTGTCCTGACCAGATATCTAGATCCCTAGATTGATTGTTGTCAAATGTTCTTTGTCACATTGTTTACTTTTGTATGTCCATTAAAGATTTGATTAATTTATGATGGCTCAGGTGATTCACTACAATAGGGCCCCACAGCACACTGGATTCCAGTTCATTGAAATACCACAACACCGGATATTGTTCAGATAAGTTAAATTTAAGAACTTGCACACAAAGCAACACTACTATGACCTAATACGCATGCGTATTAGGTCGCGTTCCACCGGCTGACGGAGGGGGAGAGGGGGTTTTAAACGACCATTGTGTGTGTATGGATAAGGTTAGGTGGGATTTACCCTGGATAACCTTAGTGTAAACAGGGCCTTAGACTACAGGGCAATGCCACAGACCCTGCTCGTATTTTAGTTGAACCTGGTTTTCGTACGTCTCACTTTCCATATGATTTGTTTTTTGACAATAAAGAAATTAACATTTTGCATGAAAAAAGATAAAAGTTATGATAAATCAGTCTCTCAAATAGTGTTGCGGGCCCCCCACTAGGGGCACAGTAAGGTGTCAGGTGGGGCCTGAGAGACAAGGGACTTCCAATATTTAGTCGTTTTTCATTCTTGAAAGGTAGGTGGCAGCACTGCACAAATCAATCAACTTGCTCAACCAGGAAGGAAATATGACCAAGTATACATACAGTACAGGCCAAAAGTTTGGACACCTTCTCATTCGATGAGTTTTCTTTATTTTCATGACTATTTACATTGTAGATTGTCACTGAAGGCATCAAAACTATGAATGAACATGTGTGGAGTTATGTACTTAACAAAAAAAAGGTGAAATAACTGAACACATGTTATATTCTACTTTCTTCAAAATAGCCACCCTTTGCTCTGATTACTGCTTTGCACACTCTTGGCATTCTTTCGACGCGACCTGTGAAGTGAAAACCATTTCAGGTGACTACCTCTTGAAGCTCATCGAGAGAATGCCAAGAGTGTGCAAAGCAGTAATCAGAGCAAAGGGTGGCTATTTTGAAGAAACTAGAATATAAAACATGTTTTCAGTTATTTTAATTGTTTTTGTTAAGTTCATAACTCCACATGTGTTCATTCATAGTTTTGATGCCTTCAGTGACAATCTACAATGTAAAAATAGTCATGAAAATAAAGGAAACGCATTGAATGAGGTGTCCAAACTTTTGGCCTGTACTGTACGTACATAATTCAATTTACCTGTAATGCGGATGTTAATAAATAGTTTTTGTCAGGTTCTCATTAGAATTTCAATTCAGGGGGTGTGACAACATTTTTGTCTCCAAGACACAGAAAAATAGAGAACCACCGATCTAGATGAAGGACATGTAGTACACAGACTTATCCTGTACTTGAGTTATTAAAAAAGGACTGGGGGGGAGACCAGTACTTTTTTATGGGGGGGGGGGTTCCCAATTGTATATCAATTTAGGGCGGTGGGGGGGCGTGAAAAAAATTTATGTGCCAGGCCAAAAAATTATTGAAAAAAACTTAAATATAGGGATGGGTATCGTTTTACATTTTAACCGATACCAGTGCCAAAAAAATACTTGAAAACGGTGCCACTGCTTAATTGATGCCGGTTCTTAAATAATAAAAAATGTTTTTGATGGAATTTTATGACATCCACGTTTAACAGACTAGTAAATGAAATACCTCAATTATATGGATTGAATGATAACTAAGTAGTACATGTACAAATAAGAACTCGCAAAAAGCGACTTTTGTGTTGTAATGTTGAAGCTCATAAATCCGGGTGTTTGTGACAGCAACCGTCATTAGTACATAATGACAGTGCTGTGGTGGTGGTGTTGTGGCTATTGGTTGGCGGTGTAATGAGCGATTCTTTTGTCGCGTTAAGTTATCGATAAAGTTTTAAAAGAGAATGAGACTGTGTGCTTCTGCCGGGACGCTTCATTACTTTAAAGACGTTGCTTATAATATCACTTGTTGCAGGTGGCTGAGATTGCAATCATTAGCACTGAACTAATAGCTACTTGTATTTTTGGTGTGGTGAGACATTGGAGCAGACGGAAGCAGAGAGTGAGGTGAAAGTGACGACGCTATAAATGTGGAACTTGGACACAAGCTATGTCGACAAACGAGTGCTTACCGCAAAATAAACCAGAAAAAACATCCATGGCCAGCTGGCCCAAATGCACAACTGTCCATCGAGTGAGTCACTTTAAATGTTAATCATGACACACGCAGCACATCATACATGTACGCTGTCTGGCTAGATGTGTACAAACTAAACATGACATGTGGGCTAATACTTTACAGATACTGTAATATGATTGTTCATGTTTTTCAGTCAGTACAGATAGGTGTCTTTGTATGGTCTTGGTATTGTGTTGTGCATTACAAAGTCAAACGTGTTTTGTGTTGACGCAGCTCCTAGCTTCCCTTTTTCCGTAGTTAGCTTTTACGGCTAATACCATAGCACACCGATGTGTTACTACGCTAGATAAAGAGTTTTTCAGTGTTACCTCTTACAATAATAATGTTGCTACAGCTTGGTTATTAAACAGGTTATGGAATGAAGTATTGTTGACGGTTTTATTTTCAAAGTGATTTAGATGCTCCCATTAGGTGCATTGCTAGCATGTTCTAACATGATAGAATACAAAAAAAATAACATTTTGTCTTCTCTCATAAGGATTGTGAACGATAGACAAAATAAAAAAATAAAAAAGTAAAGTTACCCTTCAACATATTGTCAGTATAGTGTTGTATCCCATTTTCACACTTGTTAATGTTAAGAGGTTACTTGAAACATTTCCTTTGAATGGTAAATGTTGTATGTTTACATGAATATAGTAAATTAAAACTACCAGTACATTAAATATTATGCAGTACTTTGCTTGATCATTTCAGGTCAAGTAAACAGTGCCCCTTAGAAGCCATAAAACAAACCAGAACAAGTACTGGGGCGGCGTGGCGAAGTTGGTAGAGTGGCCGTGCCAGCAATCGGAGGGTTGCTGGTTACTGGGGTTCAATCCCCACCTTCTACCATCCTAGTCACGTCCGTTGTGTCCTTGGGCAAGACACTTCACCCTTGCTCCTGATGGGTGCTGGTTAGCGCCTTGCATGGCAGCTCCCGCCATCAGTGTGTGTGAATGGGTGAATGTGGAAATACTGTCAAAGCGCCTTGAAGGTAGAAAAGCGCTATACAAGTATAACCCATTTATTTACTCTGTCTCCTACCTTTTCTTGTTTCTGTTTTTCACTAAGTAGAACAGAAAGGGAGTTACTGATTTTCTTCAAGTCATCCACCTCCACTGAAAAAGAGCAACCATAGTGTTACAAGTTCGATTTGCCTGAAAGTATTCTGATAAAGTGATAATCAGTGTGCTTCAATTGAAACATGCTTACATGTAATACAGAGTTCCCGAAACAATGAATCCAAAAAGCTTGAATAATGGACTGATTTTTCAAACTGGGATAGTTTCTCTTTTAGCAATTTCTCAAACTCTGTGAAGTCTTCTTTAGAAGATGGACACATGGCATCAATTCCAGCTACTGAAGAACTCCCAACTCCTGAAAAGAAAAAAAAGTTGATGTGCCAACAGTATTAAGCAGTGCTTAATGGCATGTCAGCCCCTAAAGACAAAGCTGGAAATAAGAAAGAGCTTTAGAAATAATGTTGACAGCGATGATTTGGTTTACTATCAATGTCATAAAATGTAAAGGCACATGTTGACCTAGGAAAAACCCACTAAGATACTTCACAAAGCAGCTCGTCTTACCGAAGGCATCTTTTGCTAACTCCATGTCTGCATCTTCCTGTAGCTTCTGCACCCTTAACTTCTCTGCAGCTTGTTCTTCAGGGGTTAGATTTTCTTGCTATTTAAAGAGAAATCTTAAGTTATGTATCAATTCCAAGTATCAATGCAAAAAATGACTACCGGTAGTACAAAAAACAACTCACCTGCTCTTCCAATTCTTTTTCTTTTAGCTCCTGTTGTTTTTTCTTTAAACGGTTTTCTTTCTCTTTAATCTTCTCACTCAACTTTTTCTTTTCAGAAACCTTTGAAACCTCTGAAATAAGAAAATAAGTATTTTACAGCACTGAAAGCAGCCAAGTTTGAGAACATAGGGACAATTATTACAATACCTATTTTGTTCCCTTCAGATTTTTTCTGCTCTTCTTCCTCATCATCCCAGTTGTCCTGTGAAGATAAACAGAAGACCGGTTTCTATTTAAAAAACATTAGCACGCAACAGTTACAAACTAACTGATCAGGTAGCTGCAAATCTACTTGACGAATAAATTACATTTAGCATTTTGCAGATATTCAAAGTATTTAACAGCAAACAAGCTAGTTATTAAGTACAATAAATGTGGCTAATGCTGTCCAATATTGGATGTTTATTCACACCAGAAAGTAGGTGAACTATTTTTGGCACCTAATAGTAAATATGTTTTGTTGTGGGCCACTTCATTCTCTTTCTAAATAAATTAACATTATACAGTACTAGTCACCACCATTTTCAACACTGAAAATCACTTGCGGTCAATGTTACATTTACAGTAGGGTGACAGTTAACACTACCAAAAAAAATAAACAAGCATGTGATTGAAGTATTAAGACATCAGCACATTATTTTAAGGTTTTTACAAAAATCTGGCATTTATCATTTAGGAATTACAGCTAAACTAAGGCTGCTCAATACTAAAATTGTGGTTGTATTGACAGTTAAATCCAAATGTTTCTGACATAAATGGTCACTGTGTAAGAGGAAGAATATCCAATGGACCCAAAACTTGTCTCAAAAGACCACAAGTGTCATTTAAACAAATTAAAACATTACCAACAAAACCAAGTAGTAAACGTACTTATCCGTTTTATACGGCGCTTGAAAGTTACATTATATTCTACTATATTTACATTACCACATAGCTAAACAAGCTGAAATTATCACAATGCTCCCATAGTGTACAAGAGGCACAGTGCAACAAATTAGAGATAGAAACATGGAAACTAGAACTTTACATGTAGGTGTGAAAAAAATCAACTGATTTGAGAAATCAGACTCATTTAATTGATAAAAACGTACCGACTGTAAAAAAGTGACATGACGCAGCACAAATAGTCAATGCTTACTTTCAAACTAAAAATAAACAACATTTATATTATGTGCGGTCATCTACAAAAAAAAAAAAAAAGTTGCAGTAAATTGCATATCATTTTAATGTTTTACACACAACTGCTGGTGTAGTCCAAGAACCATAAAAAATAGCTACGAAATCAATGCAGAAGTTACTCGAGTTACTTAACATGAGGAGTTTACCGGAATCCTTACTTACTTAAATCATTATTTTGATGACTACTTTATACTTATCCTTGCATATTCTTACTTGAGTACATTTAAGATACTCTGCCTCACCTCTAGGTGAACATAATACAGTGATCAGTCATCACTTTGTTTAAAAAAAAAAAAAAAAAATTTGAAGAGGCCTCCAACTAGCACTCCACCCTGAGGCAATTTTAGTGGGTGTACAGACTATTATGGCATTCACCTGCACTGTCACAGCACCTAGACCAATACTTGCCAACATTAAAATGAGACCTTAACGGACTAAACCTAAAATCTTGATCGTGTCACCTCATGTTTTTCCTTTGACAGCAGCTCACATTAGCATGGCGAGCTAGCAGTTGCCTCATGTTGTTGACAGATAACACTACCAAAAAAACCCAACAATAAATAAACAAGCATGTGATTGAAGTATTAAGACATTAGCACATAATTCTAAGGATTTTACAAAAATCTGGTATTTACCATTTAGGAATTACAGCTAAACTAAGGCTGCTCAATACTAGCATTGTGGTTGTATTCACAGTTAAATCCAAATGTTTCTGACATAATTCTCACTATGTAAGAGGAAGAATATCCAAAGGACCCAAAACTTGTCTCAAAAGTGTAATTTAAACAAATTAAAACATTACCGACAAAACCAAGTAGTAAAAGTACCTAGCCGTTCTATACGGCGCTTGAAAGTTAAATTCTATTCTACCGTATTTACATTGTCACATAGCTAAACAATGCCCCCATAGTGTACAAGAGGCACCCTGTGTCAAATTAAGAGATAGAAACAAGAACTTTACAGGTAGGTGTGAAAAAAAACTGAATAATTTGTGATATCAGACTAATTTTGTTGAAAGAAACGTACCGACTGTAAAAAGTGACATGACGCAGCACAAATCATCAATGCTTACTTTCAAACTAAAAAAAACCAACATTTATATCATGTGCGGTCATCTACAAAAAAAAAAAAAGCTGCAGTAAATTGCATACAATTTTTATGTTTTACACACAACTACAGTAGTAGTCCAAGAACCATAAAAAATAGCTACGAAATGAATCAGAAGTTGTGTTACTTAACATGAGGAGTTCACCGGAATCCTTACTTACTGAAATAATTATTTTGATGACTACTTTATACTTATATACTCTTACTTGAGTACATTTTAGGTACTCTGCCCACCTCTGGGTGTACATAATACAGTGATTAGTCATCACTTTCTGTTTAAAAAAAGAACAATTGGAAGAGGCCTCCAACTAGCACTCCACCCTGAGGCAATTTTAGTGGGTGTACAGAGACTATTATGACCTGTCACATCACCTAGACCAATACTTGCCAACATTAAAATGAGACCTTTATGGACTAAACCTAAAATCTTGATCGTGTCACCTCCTCATGTTTTTCCTTTGACAGCAGCTCAAATTAGCATGGCGAGCTAGCGGTTGCCTAATGCTGTTGACGTCATACTAAAGTTAATTTTGGCCGCTTGATTGTGACAACCAATATTACGCGATTATATGTCCGTGATTTAAAAACCACACATCCGTTTTGGAGTAAACACGCCGGTGTCGTTGATTCCTATCGATTCTGGACACGAAGCGACGCGGAGTTAGCAAGTATGTTAGCACGCCTGCTAAACCAACTTCGAGCTACTGGAATTCAAACCGTTGTTTTACTGAGACGTGTGGACAACACGCCAACTACCACCATGTCAAAACCCTCAATATGTAAATATTGAAAAATACGAGAATAGAGCGGAATTCAGGCCGTGAGCAAACTATTGGTTACAGCCAAGTTCCAATGCCACATGAGTTAGCCGCTAGTTAGCTGGTCGTGCTAGCTTAGTGTGCGGCGCGGTGTTGAACTGCTGCGGTAATAACCATGAAGACAGTATAGGAACGCCATTAAAACCGTAAGTGACTAATTGTATCAGACAAAACTCGCCATATCCACCTACTCTAACATCGTCGTCTTCGTCCTCGCCTTCCCATTTGTCTTGTGCCGCCTTTTGAGGAGTCTCCTCCGGCTCGAAGCTGTCAACGTCTGTAAAAAGAAAAAGAAAACAATGATAGACTCATAGCCACATACCACAAGTCAACTATGTAACAAAGCAGCGATGGATTCGTATATCAAAGACAACGACGAGTGAATAACATGCATGTTGTTATCCGCTCCAACTTGCTTCCTTACCCCAGTCCGCCATGTTGGCTGTGATGCTTAGCTTTTGACAGGCTGCTCTTCTCCCACTTCCTTCACGTCACGGCTGTACGCTGACTTATTAATGTCTAAGCTTTCGGCCTGCGGCTCCAAATAAAAAATTAAATGTAATATTCGTTTTGTTTTACAACCACCACTGTGTTTTCTGCCGTACCCTTGAGCGATAACGACTGCTTGTAACTATTTTACTAATAGTGACGTCACTCGTTCTTTGATCAGCCAATTCGTTACTGTTAAACAAAAAAAAAAAAGCAAGCCTTTATGAAAAAAATAATAAAAGGTTACTTAAAGCAGGGGTTTTTAACCTTTTTGACCACGGGTCATGGGGCCCACTTAAATAGTAAAACTAAATTAGTAATCTTAATCGAGATCTTTTTACTCGAGATTGGTCGTTTATTATGGTCAGAATTTCTAGGTGCAGTCAAGGCATTGAAGGGATCTGGTTTGGTGGCTGCAGGATTAGGTCTCTGTTTTTTGCAGATGATGTGGTCCTGATGGCTTCATCTGGCCAGGATCTTCAGCTCTCACTGGATCGGTGAAGAGACATATGAGAATCAGCACCTCCAAGTCAGAGTCCATGGTTCTCGCCCGGAAAAGGGTGGAGCAGTGCCGGCCCAAGCCTCCATGGGGCCCTAAGCAAAATTTGATTTTGGGGCCCTCTATTTCTGCCAATAATATTGATTGTTGATCATTCACACACCTACTATAAACTCATTGCGGCTCTGGCAGTGTTGTTTACATTATCCTATTGTCAGCCTGGCATGTCTTTACAAATGACATGTCATTTATAAAGATATGGGGGTGGCCCAGTTAAGAACATAAATAATACCAATGAATGAACGAATGATGTCCAGAGTGCCACATATGGTTCCTAATCTTAAAATGTAGAAAACATTCAGCTACAAGCGTGGCCTGGGGGTTGAACAGTCCAAGTGATAAAGCTTTGTATTTACAGTAAAAGTGTCATCTTGTCTCATCAGTATTGTACATATTAGTCTTTAATTACTAGTTTATATTTTTAGTTAATTGTTCATATTTAATGTTTACTTTGTACAAAGAGAGCGCCACTGAAGTTAAATTCCATGTGTGTTAAACATAACCGGACAATAAAGCTGATTCTGATTCACTTTATTATTTTTGGTAACAAAAACCTGAAACAGCAATGTGCAAAAATAATTCGTAGTGCAAGAAAAACAATAAAGTGCAACAATAAAATCACTTAAATATATATAAAAAGGAACAAATTCAATTGTACAAAAAACAACATAATTACATTAAATATCAAGCAAATACTTAAATAATATTAATGAACAGAGTTACCAGAAACAAGGTAACATAACGGTTTATAAACAAATATAAAGTTACTACATATTAAAACTATGTAAATGTACATAACGATGTGCAAACATTTTTTGGGGAAAAAATCTAAATAAACTACCTTAAATTAAGGTCCTTAATTCACAAATTTGACCATTACATCACAGTTTTGTTCCCCTGTTCTTCACCACCCACACCACTCCACCCACTCCTTAAAACCTGTGCTTCCTGGCTTTTCTGGAGGCAAAGTCATTTATGACATCACTGTAAGAAATCTGATGGCCGACTTTGTTATTAATACTAATCACTGCCAGTCCACTCAGTCTTTCTTGAGCCAACTTTTAGTGTAGGGTCAGTAGTTTTTTCCCTGACTTCTAACAAAGCCTCTCTTACCTTGTCTGCTGAGGAAGTGACCAAAGAAAGACAATGACTAAAAAAGAAGGACCTATAAGGTCATTAAATTGCACTGTTGGACATAATTATTAATCTCAGAATGTTCTGCAGTACAATGAGCAATTTTAAAGGGTGTTTTGCAGTTAACTTACTAGATAAATCAGCTGTGGTTTCAGACATGGAGGGGACAGTGGGCACAGAGGATGGAGGTGTGTGAGAGAGCACTGTAGAGGATGGAGATGGACCTAAGATGAAATACATACATACATACATATAGGCACACATATTAATGATATACTTTGACTATATTAATTTCCCTTCAGGTGTAATGTTTATACTAAGAAATTAAATGTATACTGTATGGTGACAGTCTTTTCCTCACCTGATTCATCACTCACAGTTGAGCCTGAGGATGTGGACTGGCTCTGGGCTGATTCTGTGCCTCCAAAGTATTTTAACAATGCTCCTGGGGAAGTTTCACATAACTTATGAGTGGATGTAAAAAATAATAATGTTTATTTTACTCACATAAATTACCGTGCTCTGCTGCAAACAATTTGTGCAAACAACATATCTCACTAGTAACCTGATGCTAAAAACATATTGCTAGCACCGCGCTAGCTAGCTAACGTCACCTAGCTAAAGCTAATTACAGCTACAAATCTCTTTGATAAACTTTTTATTACCAAGTCATGCAAACATACCTTTATCATGGCATTTTTTCTCCTCTTCCACTTTCTTCTTCTTCCTTTTTTCTGCACCTGAAGGATATGTCCTTTTTTGTGACATTGTTTTGCCTCTAGCTGCGCTTTTGATGCCCAGTGCGCACTGGCATTGCACTGGCATTGCACTCCCTAGGGAGGTGTTTAGGGCACGTCCGACCGGTAGGAGACCACGGGGAAGACTCAGGACACGTTGGGAAGACTATGACTCCCGGCTGGCCTGGGAACGCCTCGGGATCCCCCGGGAAGAGCTGGACGAAGTGGCTGGGGAGAGGAAAGTCTGGGCTTCCCTGCTTAAGCTGCTGCCCCCGCGACCTGATCTCGGATAAGTGGAAGAAGATGGATGGATGGATGGACTCGAGATCTTATCATAACCAATAATTATATAACCTACTTACAGTTTACAACCTTGTCAAATGATATGAAACCATGTGTTAATCACAAAGATTATTACCAACGCCAATAATAAGGCATGGACTATATTATACTATATATATATACTATATATACTATATTATACTATACAATAATCCCCTCAATTCCCCCCCAAATCGGATTAACTCGCTGGAATATAAAGACAATATAACATACATCCATAAACATGATGCATATGCAAAAGTGCAATATATTTATCTGTACAGTAATCTATTTATTTATATCTGCACCTTATCGCTTTTTTATCCTGCACTACAACTAGTTAATGCAACGAAATTTCGTTCTTGTCTGTACTGTAAAGTTAAAATTTGAATGACAATGAAAGGAAGTCTAAGTTTAAGTCTAATTAGTAAATAATAAGTGTAAGCACATATGTACGTGAATTAAGTTTAATCATGGATGTGCAGCACAATGACAGGAAGAGGAAAACACGATCGCACCCAACAATTACCGGGGCAACTTCCGCCCACATCCGCTGGCCTCACCCACATCCGCTGGCCTCGCCCACACACATAACCATGCGGGCGCTACCCTCTACTCATCCCCCACACCCCTTCGCCACCCCATCAAAGTCCAGAGACTTCATCCAAAGCGCATAACATCTAACTATAGGGTACACACTGGGATCCCTTCAGGGGTTCCACTACCATACCACAGGGATCCACACACACACAACACAAAAACAAGCAGGAACCATTTTCACGCTGGCTCATGACATAACAAAGTCCTCCAGCTTCTTCAGCGGCAGGTGGGATCGCCCAGAATGGCGGAGGGGGTGCTGGGTGCATCAGCCACGGCAGGCACATCTTCAGTCACCGCAAGGTGAGGGTTGTCCGGGGTGGTCAGCTATTGCTGACGGGATGTCCAGGCACCGCAGGAATGAGTCCTCCTCAGGCCCTCCTTGTCCGATGTAGGTCTAACGCAGCGGCCTGGTTGCACACAACGTAGCAGTCACCCCTCCTCACTCTATATGATGTGCGCCGCAACTGACTACCTGCAAACTTGCGTATGTTGCACCAATCACTGTCCACAGAGGTTACCAGATAGCGATCCCTCGGCTTGGACTTGTTGCGGTCGTCGTACAGGTACACCAAATCCCTGGGCCAGAGGTCCGGAGACACAGGCACATGACCAGACGGGGCCTTAAACCTTATGCTATGGGGATGGCTTGCAACACGCTGTGCATGCTGCTGCAAGATGAGCTCACGATCATCGACGGGAAGCTGCCAGTGGGAGAAATGGTCGCATTGGAGCAACATCTCCCTTGCCGATAAGCCGCGAGCCCTCACACAGGCGTTCAATCGCGCCATAGCTACGGAGAGCATGAGGGGCGTGACAGCACCGCAGTTGGGTTCCAAATGAAGGCTTTCCAGCTGCAGTTCCTGGATCGCCCTCTTGGCCACCGGATTGTTGTTCACGTTCTTCTCGCTGCCTGCCTCAATCACAAGCCGATGTCCATCCCATCCATTTTTTACCGCTTGTCCCTTTTGGGGTCACGGGGGTGCTGGAGCCTACTCAGCTGCATCCGGGCGGAAGGCGGGGTACACCCTGAACAAGTCGCCACTTCATCACAGGGCCAACAAAGATAGACAGACAACATTCAAACTCACATTCATACACTAGGGTCAATTTAGTGTTGCCAATCAACCTATCCCCAGCTGCATGTCTTTGGAGGTGGGAGGAAGCCGGAATACTTGGAGGGAACCCACGCAGTCACGGGGAGAACATGCATACTCCACACAGAAAGATCCCGAGCTCGGGATTGAACTCAGGAATACTCAGGACCTACGTATTGTGAGGCACATGCACTGCCTCAATCACAAGCCGATGTCGTGCCAGCAAATCATCCGCGGAAAAGGCTGCAAACCCCGGGGCCGAGTCGGTTCAGACCACAGCGTATGGGCCATCCAGCAGACACAGGCTCAGGCAGAGGTAAGGCTTGCCTCAGGGTATCCTCGATCAGAGCAGAGAGCGTGAAGGACGTGATACGAGTGTATCACGTCCCTAACCACGAGAATTAATTGCCTGTTACGTCTCATCAGGTCAGTTGCGAAGGCAGTCCGAACAGCCTCTGGCGGGTTGCCAGCGGACTGTGTGCCCACAAAGGTGAGGGCCTTACGCAACGCTGCACATGGATGACAGTTCTCTGTGACACGGGAGATAGCGCCATCCATGTCCAACGCGAAAAAGTAGCGCTTCACCACCGTCCTCAACTGGCCTGCTGTGGGGTGGTCTAGATTAACATGAAGGGACATAAGCAAGCTGCAAAGCACAGCTCTGAGCACAATAATACACTCCTGTGTGGGGGTCATCGGGGTACGTCGGCAGACCACCAGAAGGCCATCCTTGCCAAGTGTGTCAACATTCAGGTAACGCTTGATGTCACGGACAGTTGTAAGCTTCATCAACAACCGCGTCTCCTGTTGCAGGTGGGCGCCAGAGGTCCGGGCACTCGGCCTGCAATGCCAACCAAGCCAACCTACTGGTGAAGCGTAGCTTCTAGACAACCGACACAACGTCGTAGGCGTTGATGTTGCTCACGTGCTGTGAATGAACGCCGTGCTGTGAATGAATGCACACACTTGACAGGTCGGGTTGTCACACTCTGGGGCATTGCGACTGGCGAAGTTGGAGGGAAGGATGGACGCAGCCGCCATATGCCTGACATGCACCTAGTAGTGGCTGGCCGTCAATAGGAAAGGCGTCACAGAAGGGCTCGCTGAGAACTCTCCCCTACATAATTTCTCAAAGGCCTGTACGCACGGCTTGCTATCCGTCAGTGGACACGCCTTGAGGGTGGACTGTATGATGTAGGAGGTGAAATGTTTCACTGCAGCTGCTATGGACAACTCCTCCACCTCGCAGGGAAGCCAGGAATTTTGGCCTTTACGCAGCTTTGCGCTGAAGTATCCCTCTAGTCTGACTGTCTCCATCGGTGACCACCCACAATTGGTCAGCTCGCTGTGGCAGTGATATTGCCTGTGTCGACGATAAAGCCTCCTCGGCGCGGCGGAAGGCACATGCTAACTTGTCTGTCCAATGCACGGCCTCTTTTGACTCATGTACCGCCACCACGTCATCAAGGGGGGCGAGTAGTGTAGAGCAGCCTTTCAGCACACGGGCAAGCACCTTGTATGCGCCAATGAATGAGCGCATGAGCGGTGGGGGGCAGGCAGACAGTACAGCTTGCATGACGCCACACCCAGGCCAGGATAGTTGTCTTCACGGGTGCCACAGAGGTTTTGGTGGCAGAGAGGTTCAACCTACAGCGTCATAGGGCAGCTATGACCTTTTCCCACACAGACAACAACTCCTCCAAAGTGTCAGCCCCGCAGTATAAGACATCAGCAACCTTAGCCACGCACCCCTGCTACAGGAGGAGGCAGAACACTCGGCATGTCAGTACCTCCAGCGCAGTGTCTGATCCCGACATGCCCATGGCGCAACGTACGTACACTCGGACGCCCTTGAATGGTGTGATGACGCCGCAGTATTTCCATTAGTCTCTGGACAGCGGGATCTGGTAGAAGGCCTTCGTGTGGTCAGTTGCGATGACATATTTCCACTGCGCAAACAGGCGAAGTGTGGAGTCGACGTCAGGCATTAGCGAGGGTAGAGGCTTTCTATAACGGCCGACGTCGGCAAATGCCATGACAAATCGGAACCCACCGCTAGGCTTCTTGATGAGGAATACTACACGGACGCACCAACATCTTCAGGTTTACGGAACACATCCATTTCCTCCAATGCGTCGAACTGCGCCTGGAGCTCCTGCAACTGGCCTCTAGAGTACTGAGGGATCCTTCCTTTGCACTGTGTGGGCTGGACCGGACGCATGTTCACTCAAGGAACCGGCAGCACCGTTGTATCCCTTAAAGCGTGGGTAGAAGACGTCGTCATACTTCTTGTGCAGTGCTCGAAACCAGCCTTTATCAGGGGCATGATGCCATTTGGGTATACTGAAATGAGATCAGATGAGGCCGCCGGACAGGGAAGACTAGGATGGGCACACACCGGCGACGCAGAGAGTGCTCGGGGCTCAGATGTAGTGTCACACGGACACGGCACAGATGATAGCTTTTACGGATGAGCTGCGGGATGCCGGTGAGGTGGGGACACGGATCTTGCCTGCCACACCCCTTACCAACTTTCCACGCAAAGCTTCGTCGTGAAGTTCGACAGCCAGCACTCAGTCTAGGTCGCGTAGGTCCGGTGGCAGCTCCAATTCGATGAAGTCCCCATGCTACACGGTGAACCTCACAGGGGAACGGAGCATGTGCATGCGCAGTACAGCATGTCTGTCCATGTTAGCTGTCTCAGAGCCGTACTGAAACACATTTTTCTGGCTTGGCACTTGGTGGAGGCGGTCGCAATTTCCCCCCTCTCTGTCTCTCCCTGCTTGCTTTGTCTTGTCTTGTCTATACTTTTTAAGAGCCTCTTTCTCTGCGCTGTAATCCGAAATCTAAACTCCTATCATGGAATTGATAAGCTGGAACTCGACTTAATTGACAAAATCTTCTCGACGAGGAAAAGAGGTTTTGGGGAACCTGACTGCTCTGAAGGAAGAATTGCTGCGGGGTACGTGAGAGACTCCTGGGAGAAATGGAGAATCATGTGCCTCTCAGTGATTTCCGTCAAGGTCGTGGAAGACATCTACCTATTTGAAACCGTGATCGCAGGTCATCTGCTGATTGGGTTGGGCATTGCTTTGGTGTATCGTCAAATTCGGTAGACGATGGCAGCCGTCTGCTCTTGAATGGGATTGTGCTGAAAATCAGAATTTCCCGTCGGCGACTAATAAAGTAAACAATTGACAAATAACGAACAAATGACATCCTCCCCCAAAAGAATATGTTGCCTGGCGGGCCTGATGAAGACGTCGTTCTTTTCCATGAATGGAATACCCACGAGCACATCAGAGTCCAAATTTTCCATGACCAGGCCCTCAAAGTACATACTGTGCCCACCGCTCTGAAAATATGTCCTGACTTCACCCATGACTTTCAGTGTGTACGACTTGTCCAAGTCAGGCTCAGATGGCATCATGTTCCCTGTAGCGCCGCTGTCTATGGTAAGACGCACAGGGTGATGTCAGTGGAACGTATCAACATACGGGGACTGTTTGATAAGCACAAGCTGCACAAGCTCAGAAGGATGTTGTGAACTGGGGGCATTGTCTTCATTGTCACTGACATCCTCCTCTTAGCTGCCCTGCTCGCCAGCAACGTGGCGCGCCCTCGCCATGTAGGTTCTGTCCCCGGGGGGCAGGGATGAGCATTTGCTTAGGAAGTGGTTGTCAGGCTTCCCAATGGCCTTGCATAAGGGACAGCTCCTCTTTGTACGTGGGGGGTAGCACGCCTTGGGGGGGGCAGGTTTAGAGCGCCACGGAACCGATGTGCACATGGCCCTGAGGTCCTCCTTTGCCTGCAACTTGTTGAGGAGGGACCTAAGTGCCTGTGAAATTTCGGGCTTAATGGATGCCAGCGTGCCGTAGCGCTGTTTCGCTAGCTTGGGTAGATCGGCATGGATGAGTCGGAGCCATGTGAGCACAATAAAGTTCTCCAGCAATGGTGACATTTCCTCATCCTCCTCCACTCTGGCGCTGTTATGAGAAATGCTAGAGTCTCTGGTCAGCAGGTTGTCATCCAAAAACGCCATTAATTGCTGATACATGTCCTCAGGTCTCTCCCCGGGTTCCATTTTAATTGCATTAAAAGCAATTAAATGTGCGGCGGTGAACTGGAAGCTAAAACAGAGCCGAATTGAATGCCATATCATGTCCATAGTTGTGGAGTTTTTGACATAGTCGTGGCGTGAGATCACCAGGCAGTAATTGGCAATTTGACCCGGCATCAGCTCAAGCATGCTAACCTTCTGCTCTTTGGAGCCTCCGTCGTCCACAAAGCCTCGGCATTGCGCGGCCTGTGTCTTAATTTCCCATGTCACTCCATCATCTAAGAATGGGGCAAATTCATGGTCGAGAGAAAGTGTATATGTGATGTTCTGGCGCTAATTCTCAAATGAAATAACAGTCTCAACTTTGGAAAGGTACCACTGCTTGGAATGAAGTGAATGAATGAATGAATGAATGAAGTGTTTGTACACAGAGATATGGTTTGCAAACGGAGAATGCATATTCGGCGCAATTCAAAAGTTTGTCAATTCAAAAATTTGCAAATAGAGAGGTTCGTAAATGGAGGTGTTGGCTTTCAGTAATCTTCAATGGTCTCTTTTTGAAGCAAAGGTGAACAGATGTGCCAAATCTATTTGTGGCAGGCCACCACAAATACAACTGAAATGTGTGAGGATTTTTGGAAACACTGACATAATTGTGATATTTCAAAAACTATGTGACGCGAGGATACCGATTCTTTCTGCAATTATACTGAATGTGTATGGCAAAATTTAAAAGGTAGTGTATTTCAAGTGTTCAAGGCAATCATCTTCAAACGACATAAAATCCCAGGGCAAAACAAATGATGGCGTTATTCTGCACTGAATGCATTATCTTGTTTATATTCAAATCTGTATGTGTCTCCAAATAACCTACAGTAAAACAAAACATACGCTTGCTGTTTTGTAATCGGGAATGACTTAGTTTAATTGTCAGCAATTTTCTAAAATAAACAAATGACAGACTGAATGACTACTTATCCAAACGGAAGAAAAAGTAGTTCCCACTAATTGTGTTTCATTTAGACACAATCTCAATGATTTAGTTACTTTACACTGTGTTCCTGTTAATGATATACATTATCTCAAATAACTAGATTATCAAAAGTATCGATATTTTGATTTAACATCGATATCAGAGCATAAAGACCTGGTATCAGCGGTATCAATATTTCAGTATTGATCCCATCACTACTTTTCTGACCGCTGCTCATTTTGTGTTGTATATTTCATTATTAATAAACTATTTTATACAAAGCTAATATATGGATGCTGTGTTCAGTTAGCTTAGCATATATTGATTTATTGATTTATATCACGGGTGGGCAATTAATTTTTACCGGGGGCCGCATGAGCAACCCGAGCACTGCTGGAGGGCCACATCGACAATATTTCAATTAAATTTTTCTCAATATTATTTTTTATATATACCGTAAGATAAATAATAATAATAATAACAATGATATCAATTAATAATAATAATAATACTTTCATTTAACCTAACTTAACTTTATACCAAAAGCACTGCTTTGGAAATCATTTGTACCCCTTTCAGAGATCACATTTAGTTCCCCTTAAACATCCTCATGTTGCACAATAAAATATAAGCATAGAATGAAGTGTGCATTCCTGTAACTTTCTCTAGTAACAGCATTCCATGATTAATATAAATAAATTAACATTAATAATGGATGGATGGATGGAATAAATGACAGTAAAATAAGCACACATATGACTGAGGAGTCATAGTGTAACTTTGTGTGGTGTTTAAGTTGTCCGACTTTTTGTGTGGCCATAAACGCACCAGTGGTTTAGTGGTATGCGTGTTTGTGACAGATGACAAGTTGGTTTTGGCCTGGTTTGTACAGCAGAAAATGACTAGTTTTTCTAGATAGAAGTGTTTTACTCATGTTTTTGGTGTGGTTATGGCCGAATATAAACAGTTTTGCTCAATAAAGTGATCGATATAATTCCTGGCCTCGAAGCATCTCGATATGCGTTACAATAATTGAACGGTGTTCAATTGAACCGTTAGGGCCGCTTGTTGTCACTGTCACTCAGAGTTGCATTGCAAAATTACACAGAATAAATGTGTTTATTTTGTTTAGAATTCAGATGGGTTTGATTTGGTGCGTGGCATATATTTGCTGTGCGCAGAGGACGCTTGAGCAGTGCGCAATTGCACACCTTAGAGGGAACGTTGCTTGGCAGTCCATGTCTTGTTGAAAACACGCCATTCGTCATCAACTTTTCTCTTTTTAGCGTCTCGGGTGTAAACCGTGCATCACTCGTCGCTGTGCACCTTCACTCACAGGTTACACACGGACATACGGCCATAAATAACACTTTTCAAAATAAAAGCAGCACAGTTGTATTGCGCGCACGACATAGATGTTTTTTCAACTTTATTTTGTAATTTGTGATTGCAGCTGTTCACATTCACTCACAATCACGCACGTGCATACATCCACACGGAAGTAATACAAATAACGCTTTTCAAAACAAAAGCAGCACCGTTGTATTGCACACTCGACATAGATACTTTTTTACATTTATTTTGTAATTTATGATTGGCCTCACGCGGGCTGGACAGGGACGCACAAAGGGCCGGATGTGGCCCGTGGGCCGCAGAATGCCCAGGTCTGATTTATATTGTTGATGCACAAAATGTGTCAAAGTGGCGCTCCCTCATCCTTCTATTTGTCAATGTTTAGCCCTCAGTAAAAACCGTTTGGACACCTCAGATAGTTTTATGGTGTAACATGCATGAGCCAAACAGTACAAGACCTTTTCGTATTACTGGTTAGTCAAACATTTATTCATTATTACATCTGCAAGAAGTCATGTAACAGTTGGTCAAGCTTGGTCACAACAACACATGATCAAAAAGGCTCCGGCCATTTTCAAGTCAAGTTAGATACTAATATTTTCAATAACTATACATTTGCAGCATCGAATGGTTTTAGTTCGATTAGCCACTTACACAATCAAACCCAAGTAAAAGGAAATACCAAAATGGGGCCACAAAAAGCCTGGAGCCGGCCCCGGCACACATGCCATTCAAAACAAGTGGATGATCGTGAAAACTCAATGCAAACTTAAAATATTTTGAAAGTTTTTGTAGCCCTTGATATATATTTATATACACATAGTAGGGAAGGGATTCCTTTGAACAGAGTCTTGGGTGAAACTCGCGCAAGAAGTAGAGGCGAGGTTAATTATTTTGCAATGCAGTCTGCTGAAAATGGTATCAAGCGCCACTCTACACAACAACTGAGGCTGTGGTTGAAGTTCGAATTGCCACAGAACACATTTTAAGATATGCGACACTCTACTGCCATCTGGCGGCTGCGCCCCAAATCCGTCACATTTCATGTGTCAGGTAAACTGTGACAAATGGGGCCATATGAATCTCTTTTCTACTAGATATACATACATATATATATACATATATACATAAAAATACAAATATACACACACACACACACACACTCATATATATATACACATACAGTATATATATAAACATATACATACATATATACTGTATGTGTATTTATATATATATATATATATATATATATATTTTGTAATTTATTTTTTTTTACTAAATATGTTTAAAGTAGGTATGAAAGTGCACAGACAAATAAAATACTCTTGATCATGAGGGTGAGAAGGCCCATCCTGATCCAGCAGGGGTTAGTCGGGTGTTGAAAATAAAAAATGTCAGTGTCGGGCCTGGACCATCAGCACCATCAGCAGGGCCAGGATCAGGCACAGAAAACTGGAGCACAGCACCTTCCCCGCATGTGACCTCCCTAAAGGATTACAGCAAATCATTGCAAACTTTTGACAAATAGCTAATAAATGAGTTTGCATGCAATTGCAAAAACACTGTACAACTACTCGAATAGTTGATATAAGTACACTTTCTGGCTTTGTTTAGTTCCTATGGAAGTAAAATTCTAGTATGTTTGGAACATTATCTTTTGAGGGTGTTTTGGGTTTACCAAAATATACCCCAAATATATCTGGACATTTATATGTAACCTTTTGTAAAACTGTTCAATCAGTCAGATCAATATGTTTTCAGGGGTAACATGCTTAATTATGATCATTATAAAATGTTTATATTCTTAAGTGATGACTGATGTATTACTCCTCTTGGCAGTGCAGTGTGTACAAGTTTGCGTGTTGCGTGACTGTAATAAGGGGAAAAAATATCTGAAAATAATCTATCAACCCACTGAAATATTTACCATTGTCTGATAATTGAAAACATGAACATTTGATCTTTATTAGAGCCCTTTGGATTTCATGGTATAGTTCAGCGGTGATACTGTACGTATTAGAGATGTGACGTTTGAACGTCTCTTTTAAGTGAACGATAAGAGACGATTTGTAGTTGGGAGTCGTTTGTTTGCGCAACTTTTTATATTAAAATTACTGCTCTACAGTACTACGAAGTACAATATATCCATCCATCCGTCTATTTTCTAGTGTCTGAAAAAATGTTGTTCAGCAGGTCGAGTAGTACAGTTTTACATTTACATTTTAATGATGCCCTATTTCTTTTTATTGTACATATGTACTATAAACATGTATACATTTATTTCTTATATGTTTATGTTTTTTCTGTAATGTTAAAATGTTTTGTTTGCATGGATTTTATTGTGCTACAAAGTTGATGATTTTGCAAAATAGATTGTCAAAGCATTGGGATACTGTATATCGACACCATTTCGATGTATACAATGAACCATTTGTAAACACCTCAACAATGTATCAGTATCATCTGCCTTATAAAGGTAAGCATTAATGCTCTGCGCCACAAGAGCCACATAGTATTATGGTTTACTAGGGGAGGTGACGGCAAACATACACCAGGGGGAAGTATATACACATATTTATTATATATATAGATATACTCAATATATATAATAATAACAAACAATACTAATATAATAAACTAAGGAAATTGAGTGTGAACTAGATCCAAAAGGTAATGAGTGTGTGGTGTAAGACTATGTGTGTAGTTAGCTGAAGTGTGTTACCAAGTGTTGACGAGAGCAAACGAGGCAGTCCATGGGGCAGGCAGGTGATCCGGGGCGAGAGAGAGGCGTCAGAGTCCAGGGGCAAGCGAGTAGTCAAGGAACGAGAGAGGCAGTCAGGAATCCAGGGCAACGGATTCCAGGGACGCGGCGTGGATGTGCGCACCCGTGGGCGTGTCCCGAGGTGCGCACAGACGGATGAGCGGCGTTGGCAGGAGGGAAGCGGGATCGAATCCGCACCGTGACAGTACCCCCACCCCCCTTAGGCGAGGCACCCGACGAGCGCCGGGGAACATCAGGATAGGCATAGTAGAAAAAATAAACAAACTAAAAAAGTAAGGGTGGGCGGAGGGGAGAACTGGTGGTGGGTCGCCGGCCCAAATGTCTCAGAAGCCATCGGGAACAAGTCTGGTGGCGGCGGCGAGTAGACCGCCGCTGCGGCCGGCGAGGTGGATGACCAAGGAACGGTCGACTTCTTGGCCGTCGGTAAGGCGGACGGGAATGGCGCCGTGGTGCGTCCCGCCGGAAACGAAGATGAGGGCGGCGCCGTGGTATGGTCCGCTGGACACGAGGAGGAGGGCACGTTGTCATCGGCGGCGTGGAAGCGGCAGACGTCTTCGGCGGCGTGGAAGCGGCAGACGTCTTCGGTGGCGTGGAAGCGGCAGACGTCATCGGCGGCGTGGAAGCGGCAGACGTCATCGTAGCCGGAGACGTGGATGGCAGCTGAGGAGCTGGCCGAGGTGCTGAAGCCGGCGCTGCTGGCCGAGGTGCAGAGGTCGGCGCTGCCGGCCGAGGTGCAGAGGTCGGCGCTGCTGGCCGAGGTGCAGAGGTCGGCGCTGCTGGCCGAGGTGCAAAGATCGGCGCTGCTGGCCGAGGTGCAGTGGTCGGCGCTACAGGCCGAGGGGCGAAGGTCAGGGCCAGCCTGGGAGCTGGAGGAGACGCGGGGTCTATACTGGGGACTGGTGCTAGCTCGGGGGATAGCCGAGGGACGGGTGCTAGCTCGGGGGCTAGCCGAGGGACGGGTGCTAGCTTAGGGGCTAGCTGAGGGGCTGGTGCTAGCTTAGGGGCTAGCCGAGGGGCTGGTGCTAGCTCAGGGGCTAGCCGAGGGACTGGTGCTGGCTCAGGGGCTAGCTGAGGGACTGGTGGTAGCTCAGGGGCTAGCCGAGGGACTGGTGCTAGCTCAGGGGCTAGCCGAGGGACTGGTGCTGGCTCAGGGGCTAGCCGAGGGACTGGTGCTGGCTCAGGGGCTAGCCGAGGGACTGGTGCTAGCTCAGGTGCTAGCCGAGGGACTGGCGCTAGCTCAGGGGCTAGCCGAGGGACTGGCGCCAGCTCAGGGGCCAGCCGAGGGACTGGTGGCTGCGGCTGGGAAAAGCGAAAAATAGGTGGAATTAGTCTGGCCGGGGGTAGCCTGTCTGGGTGCGACTGCGCCACCCCATCAGCACAGCCACCAGTACTATCCCCCCCCCTCTGAAAGCGGATGCCAGACGCTTCCTGTTGACTGAGTCTCTAAGGGTGGGAGGAGGGTGCCCAGGCGATGAGAAAATTCCTCCTTGCTCATATGGCTACTGAACATGCCTTTCCATGACAGCTCGGCAGGACGAGACAAATCCTCCGGTTTGAAGCGAAAAAAAGAAAAGGCCATGGTGAATGGGGCAAAAATAGGAGAGGAAAAAAAAATGTCACTGGGGGTGGGGCTAAAGTCACTGGGAGCGGAGCTAAAGTCACTGGGCCGTCAGGTCCCTATATATAATTTGGCGGGAACTTACTGTTATGGTTTACTAGGGGAGGTGACGGCAAACATACACCAGGGGAAAGTATATACACATATTTATTATATATATAGATATACTCAATATATATAATAATAACAAACAATACTAATATAATAAACTAAGGAAATGGAGTGTGAACTAGATCCAAAAGGTAATGAGTGTGTGGTGTAAGACTATGTGTGTAGTTAGCTGAAGTGTGTTACCAAGTGTTGACGAGAGCAAACGAGGCAGTCCATGGGGCAGGCAGGTGATCCGGGGCGAGAGAGAGGCGTCAGAGTCCAGGGGCAAACGAGTGGTCAAGGAACGAGAGAGGCAGTCAGGAATCCAGGGCAACGGAAGGAAAACACTGCGGTCACAAGGAAGATGACAGGAGACAAATCAAACACGGGGAAGAATGACCGAGAGAGAGAGCAAAAGAGACCATAAAGCTTCGCTCACGGGTCACCATGAGAAAACTAAGTTCCCGCGCCGATCCTTGGGTCCACCCTGCCTTTATCCGGCACGCCCTCATCAGGATCAGGTGTGCAGATAGCCGGTGAGTGTTTGCAGCTGGTGGTTGCTGCAGGACGGAGACGCGCACGGCGCGTCCCTGGATGTGCGCACCCGTGGGCGTGTCCCGAGGTGTGCACAGACGGATGAGCGGCGTTGGCAGGAGGGAAGCGGGATCGAATCCGCGCCGTAACACAGAGATTTTCTATCATCTCTATAAGTGAGCATGAATCGGCTGGAAATACGTTTGTGGTAAAATTAAATTTGGGGCGGGGCAGCCCCATTTAACATGACTATGTACACTTGTGAAACCCATGCATTGGAGCATATTATTATTATAATAGAAAATGGATGGAGGGATGGATTATATACCAAACTGGGGGCTCTATCTAGTGTTACACCTACGAATTACTTAATTAAATATTTCAACAGTGTTACTGTTCAAACTGTGTGTAGTGTTACAAAATATGATATATAATATTTTATATATAAATATATTTAATTAATATATTTATATATAAATATAGCCAAGAATATTGATTATACACATTAAATAAAACCTCTGCCTTGTTTTTAATGGATGCTTAGGCCGGGGGTCAGCAACCCGCGGCTCTCGAGCCGCATGCGGCTCTTTAGTGCCGCCCTAGTGGCTCCTTGGATCATTTTTAAAAAAGGATTGAAAATGGAAAAAGATGGGGGGGGAATAATTTTTTGTTTTCAGTATGTTTTTTGTTTGAGGACAAACATGACGCAAACCTTCCCAGTTGTTAGAAAGCCCCCAGAGTATTTGGTGAACATCGTTTTGTCCTACTAATTTTGCCACTTCTTGAACCCACCATAGTGTGGACTGTGACGCAACAGTTTGTTTACATGTAAAATCTTCCACTCCTTTTTTGTCTCATTTTGTCCACCAAACATTTTATACTGTGTGTGAATGCACAATGGTGCCCTTTGTTGATGTTATTGACTTGTTGGAGTGCTAATCAGGCATATTTGGTCACTGCATGACTGCAAGCTAATCAATGCTAACATGCTATTTAGGCTAGCTGTATGTACATATTGCATCATTATGCCTCATTTGTAGGTATATTTGAGCTCATTTGATATCCTTTACTTTTATCCTCTTTGTATATAATTTAGTTTTGCATGTCTCATGACACTTTTCAGATAGTTGTTTGTGTGTCATGTTGTTCCAGACCACAGCAAACATTACAAACATGCTTGCCAAAGATTGCAATAAATCTATTAAAAGAAGACAGCCTCGCATTTCCTTTAACTTGGACATACACATCTACACCTTTGGCCAGTAATTTCCAGGAGCTATCTCACCTTCTGAGTAGCCTATGATTTACTCATGGTTTCTAATGTGGGAAAAATGTGTAGAATAAATATTACATTTCAACATTTCTGTCAACGAAGATTTGCGTCAGCCTGCGACACATAGTCATTTTGATAGTAGGCTATTATAGCTAATATAGATACTTACGTCATGTATTGCCTTCATTGTATCAAGCAGATTTGTTTTTTTGTATTTTTGGTCCAATATTGCTCTTTCAACGTTTTGGGTTGCCGACCCCTGGCTTAGTATGCAACTGTATTTTATTGTTGGTCATTATGGTGGTACTTGGAGACCTAAGTGTTTTCTGAGGTTGTCATGTTTTCAGAGAACAACTGTTCTATTTATAGCTTTTACAAACTAGAAATGATTGAATGAATCGTGTTCAGAGATACATTTTTTATGCATCTGAAAAGGAACCGAATTGTGAACTGTGAGTGTGTGTTCACCTCTAAAGTCCACGTGTCGGTCTTCCCAGGGCATCAGCACCATAGCGAGCGCTGTCCTCTGAACATCTGATAGAGCTGAGAGCTGCTCGTCTGTTACGGCAGCCGCCTGCCCGTAGGAGAACATGCTTATCTGCCTCTGGTGGAACACCACCTTTATGTGGTGAAATACGAGGAAAAAAAAGACGACAAAATAAGTCGCTAAATTCAATATTCTTGCAGAGATAAAGTCATGTTACGGAAAAAGTTGACTTACAGCAAACTTATCAGGCTTTATCATTGCGATAGCTGAAGGAGTTATTCCTTCTATTTGCTCTTTCACCAATGCTGACATTGCCATATCTGGGAGACCAGCTGGACAAAGTTCACAACATTCATGAGAAGATTACCACAATTTAACAATTTAAAATTAAGAATATAGTGAAAATATATATGTATTCAATGATGTTAACATTGTCTGTCTGCAGCATACCTGGCAAAAAATAATTGCATTTGTATTAGTGTTCAAACTGAAATCCATAGTTGGTCAATGCAGCAGTTACTAATCAGTAGATTAGAAGGGTGTGATCCAAATCACCGTCTGGTTTCAGGGTTTTTTTTTTTTTTTTTAAGTATTCTTTACTCTTTTGATATAGAGACTAGTGAAGGTCTGCGCTCTATGAGTGTTTTTACTGTTGTTAATACAATGCCGATTGTTACGGAAGTAAAAATGTCTACACGTATTTCAATGAGAGCCCGAAATTGTGTAAATAGGACACAACGTAGTAGATATTGAAAGGGTAAAAGAGGGTGTAATAATAGATGATACAATGAGCTGGAAACCTCAAGTAAATAATATACAACATAAAGTAGCAAGGAACACGTCAATAATGAATAAAGAAAATTATGTTCTGGACCAAAAATCACTTCATCTTCTCTACTGTTCACTAGTGTTACCACATCTGAGTTATTGTGTAGAAATATGGGAAAATAACTACAAATGTGTGCTTCACTCACTAACAGTGTTACACAAAAAGATCAATTAGAATAATACATAATGTTAGATGTAGAGAACATACAAAACCTTTATTTATTAAATCAAAAATATTGAAATTCAACGACTTGGTGCATTTGCAAACAGCTAAAATTATGTACAAAGCAAACTATAACCTGCTACCCAAGAATGCACAACAGTTATTCTCAACAAAAGGGAATAAAATACAACCTTAGAGGAAAATCTAATTTAAAACATTTGTATGCTCGTACAACACTTAAAACCTTTAGCATATATGTATGTGGAATTACATTATGGAATGGATAACACAAGGAAATCAAACAAAGCACCAATATGATTCCGTTTAAGAGATTGTTCAAACTACAAGTATTCACAAAGTACAAAGAAGAACAATCAGGATAAACATGTTGAACCTTTAAATAAATAAAAAAAGGAAGTAAATATTATTTATGTATTTAATATTTGTTTACTTATTTATGGTATATTTATTTATGTATGTGTTATTTATTCACTGTTCTGTTACAAACAGAAAACAAGGACATGGGATAAAATTGCTATGATATGAAAGGAGGTAGGATTAAATAAACTCTGCTTCTTCCTACTAATTTTCGGACAACTGGAAATATGTGATGCATTACATTGTATCGTATGCATGAAACTGAACTGAACTGACTGATACATCGGTAAAGGTGAATGTAACATACCTGCCAGAACTCCAATCTCGATGAAGACGTCCATTTCCCATGAACTAATGGGTCCAAAAGCGAGACTGTGGGTCAGAAGGCCCACAAGTGCCAACAATTGTTCTTCAGAGCAAGACAACCTTAGCTGACCGAGCCAGAGTGCCGCCTTACTGTAATCACCAAGGGGAGACACAGTGAATCAGTCAGGAAGAAAAACACTGTCGTTAAACCCTACTTTATTATGGGGACCTATGATGATTTTCCTCTTTTTTGACTTATAAATGTTGTTACAACGTTGGATACTCATGATAAACAATGGCAAAGCGATCAAATCCTAAGGTTCATGCAAATGTGCGTGAGCTTGCATGCAGTTTTGGATGCTTTTGAACGCTGTCTTTTTTTTAAAAAGTAGACCATTTGTGATGTCACAGTGGGGGGCCGGGGGGGGGGGGGGGGTACTTAAGTAGACATTTCTAGTACATGCTCTCTGCCAAGCTCCTCCTCTCTGCTCTGCTGCCTGGAGCCTCCAGTGTTATCCATTCTCCTTTCATTCTCACCCGCCTGCTCTGATGTTTATAAACAGGACTGTTTCAACAACATGGACCATTAAGTACAAACTGGATTAGCCACTGAACTGCGACGAAAAATAGAGCACCATTGCAAAATTACAACTTGGTATAGGGTACCCAGAAAACATAGGATCAAGTATTATTTTCATCTAATCTAGGCATGCGCACAGTATCTCTGATGTGTGACATGCGGTGAGTTAAATGGTGGCTTTTATTATTCTGCTCTGCATCGGTCAGAGAGTGGGAAGTTGTACCTAATGTTGTGGCCGGAGAATCGATGTAATGTTTATGAAGTTTTTTTTCGACCATGAATGAAAAAATAGTGGTGATATCTGTCTTCAAGTTACAGTATTAACAGCATTTGACTTTTTCCACATTTTGTTATGTTACAGCCTTCCAAAATGTTATAAACAAAATGTTGTTGTAAACAATTCTACACACAATATTACATAAAGACAATGTTTTATATATATATATATATATATATATATATATATATATATATATATATATATATATATATATATATATATATATATATATATATATATATATATATATATATATATATATATATATATATATATATATATATATATATACAAAAGTATTCACAGCATGTAATACTTTGTTGATGCACCTTTGGTTGCAATTACAGCCTCAAGTCTTTTTGAATATGATGCCACAAGCTTGGCACACCTATCTTTGGGTAGTTTCGCCCATTCACCAGGTTGAATGGGAAGCGTTGTTTTTCATCCAGGATGTTTCTGTACATTGCTGCATTCATATTTCCCTCTATCCTGACTAGTCTCCCAGTTCCTGACGCTGAAAAACATCCTCACAGCATGATGCTGCCACCACCATGCTTCACTGTAGGGATGGTATTTGCCAGATGAGCGGTGCCTGACATGACGCAAAAGACTTCACGCTTTGTATTATCAGTTTCTCATGGTCAGAGAGTCTTTCAGGTGCATTTTGGCAAACTTTTTATTAAGAAATGGCTTCCCTCTGGCCACTATACCATTCAGGCCTGATTGGTAGATTGCTGCAGAGATGGTTGTCCTTCTGGAAAGTTCTCTCTCCACAGAGGAATGCTGTAGTTCTGACAGAGATATCTTGGTCACCTCCCTGACGAGACTGAGATGAATGTTTAAAATAAAAAATTACAGAGACATTCTGGATGAAAACAAACGCTTCCCATGCAATCTAATGGAGCTTGAGAGATGCTGCAAAGAGGAATGGGCGGAACTGCCCAAAGATAGGTGTGCCAACTTTGTGGCATTGTATTCAAAAAGACTTGAGGCTGCCAAAGGTCCTACAACAAAGAAATTTACTGTAATTTTAGTCTTCTAAAATGTTGCGGAATATAGTCGACTGAAACTAGACTTAAACTAAATAAATTAAGATGACTAAAATAGGACTAAGGTTAAAATACATTTTCGACAAAAGACTGTGACTAAAACTAAATTAAAAACTATTGTCAAAATTAACAATGTATTGGGCAAAGGCTGTGAAAACTGATTTACATGTGATTTTGTATTTTCTAATTTAAATAAATCTGCAAATTATCATAAAAAACAGTTCACATTGTCAATATGGGGTATTGTCTGTTGAATTTTGAGGACAGAAGTGACTTTATTCTATTCTGTAATACGGATGTAACATCAAAATGTGGAAAGCGAATCCAATACATATTTTTAGGACCACAGGGAAGTGTGTTAAATGTACATTTGAATCATCATAGGTCACCTCTAAGGCAAGGCATGTTTATTTACTCACCTAAACTCAACTGCATTGAAAGAGCTCATGTCTGTGGCTTTCGCTCCACACACAATGTGTCCGACTGCAACCAAGGTGCTGGAGTCAAGTTGGCTCGGATTCAACTTGGTGGAGTTCAATATTGCCGCAAACAGAGCAGCCAACTAGGAAGAAAGCAAGAGCCATGACCATCCATTTATTCTCTGCATGTAGCTGATGGGGGAAGCTGAAGTCTGAGAGAGGTGCAGTAGACCCTGGACTAGTCTTCAACTAGTCACAAGAATTATACCGTATACAATTTTCTTATATGATTGTTTACCAGCATGTGTTTGTATTTGGTCAGAGAATCCTTTAGAGGATTATTCTACTAATGTCAAAAGTGCACATGTCCATCACAAGCGCTCCATAAACTGGTGCACCCTTGCCCCCAGGAAATTGGAATCCTACCGGAATGCAAGTTTGGAGTTTAGGAGGAAGTGTAGAGACATTAGCAACATTTGGTATGAAAATCCCCCACAGATAGGAGTAGAGGATAGGGGTTGGAGGTCACCGGACTCAAACCGATCGCAGGAAATAGGTTGACTGGCCAAACAACAAGCTGTGCTTTTGTTGTGACGGGCCGGCTCCAAGGCTAGAGTTACGAAGAGTGGGGGTCTTTGGGAAAAAGGTATTTAACGACAGTTGTCCGAGAGGACATCAGAAGAGATTAATCAGGCCCACTCTTTCTCCTGGAGCTCCAGCTCCAGTCTGAGGCTCTCTGAAACAAATAAAGCTTTTTGTCCTACGATTCCTCGTTGGCGTCTCCTTGGCTCATCACCCATCACACGACCATCAAATATATAGCAATACATTTTTAGAGACTGCGGTCTATTAAAACAAGTTACAGCTTACCCTCACTTATTTATGATCACATTTTACTGGATGGCATAAACCACTGTGTTCATGTTAACTTACCTGTCTGGTGGTCCATTCACTGACGGCGCCCAACGAGGCGATGCTCCTCCTCTCAGTCAGTCGCAACATGCTCAGCTCCTGTGGTGACATCTCCAGCGCCAGTCGGCCCAGCTGACTGATGACAGACTGGGAGAAGGAGGACACTGGCCCATACAGCTTTGACACACATGAGTCATGGCGTGAGAAGCGGTAGACTAACAGTATTACCGTGTTGCTTATGGGTATGGGGTACACCGCATGACAGTCTCACTTGTTTGACTTTGCTGAAGACTTGGCTGCGTTGGTAAGGTGCAAGGAAGGGGTCTTGTCCAATCAGCTCCAGACAGTTGGTGAAGGCGGATGGCGACATGCTTGCCAGGCTGTTTGAGGTCCAAGCAGATGGAGCTGTTGTATGCAAAATCTCACAGCTAGGAACCATAGGAGCCGCTGCTCAAAAGACCAATGGATTCGGTAAATACACATTTATTTAAGTGTTTCTAAAGGTGTGATGCTTACGTGACAGAGGATACATCTTTAGGAAACCCAGAAAGAACTGAAGAACAAACTGCTGCTTTTCGGCAAACTGCCTCTTTTCGCCTTCACCCAAACAGCGGAGTCCCACGTCACCTCGTTCCCACTGACGCTGCCTCATGAACAGCTTCTCTATACGCCCGACAGTCATCAATGCCTACAGAACACACATAACACACACTGAAACATTGATGATTTACAGGATACCACCTGATCCTGACACCTCCTGGACCTGGAGGGTATAATGACAGGCTCTATTACCGAAGGAGTAATATCAAATACCAATCTGAACATCTCACTGAGGATTTCTGGACATGAGGGATTGCCTTTTAATTAGTGCAGTCAAAAGATTATAGTGTCCAAATAAATTTACTAAACTAAATTTCATAAACAAGTTTATGTATTTTGTATCCTAATACTTGAATCGGTCATTTCCCATGATATCAATTAGTTATGAGTAATTGATGGATGATTAACTTGATATGCTGCCCCCTCTTGGTGTGACATCATCTACAGAATTGGAGACCATTTCCCTGCATAGACAGTGCAAATAAAGGCAAGTAATAGAAATATTTTAAACAATTAATTGCATGTTATTGTCACCCTGGTCCATGATTACTTCAAAACTGATGGTCTACATTATGAGCAAAAAATAACTTTAAAAGACGTTGGAGACATAATGTGTTACTGAATTTTTGCACTAGTTTGGACAAAGATGGCTTCTTTGCAAGAAGCTCTGATTCAAAATCTGAATCTGAGATTTTGCATTCAAATTCGGCCGACAAAGGATCTGAAGGCCAATTAGCCCGCAATGGTGGACTTCCACCGTACTTTTTCTGAGCCGAAAGCAAAGGCCGAAGAAAGGAAGGCCAATCCTGACCGGGGCCCAGCAGCGGGCAGTACAGCTGACGATCCCCGTCCTCTTTCAGTATTTCCTCAAGCGTTTTTCGGAAAGCATCAGGAGAAGAGGACGCAAAATACAATAGTAGCGACTTACCTCCCTTTTCCCAGTTTTCCCGCAGATTATTACTGAATCTTGCTATAGGTTGCTTCTAATTTTCGGGATCACATCTGATTTGAATCTTTTACATTTTTTCCTTCCAAACCCCGACCAAACGTTGTATTCTTCTAAGTCAGAATAATTTGCAAATTATACTCCTCTCACTTGGTCTGTCCCATTTTGCACGAGTCAATTTGACTGTTGAGGTCCATACTTTCCTCATATTTCCATCATTTGGAAATGTATTCAGGCTGACCCCTTCGTTAGTTGTATTGCTACAAGCTGCAACAATGGATCTGACAGGCATATTGGAAAAGTCCTTCAAATTCTGTGCAAAAATAACTTGATTGGGGATGAAGATGCTACCAAACACATATTAGGCAATAGGAAATTGCCTCCAGTCTTCTGTAGGTGACGTCAGCAGGCTGACGAATGCCCGCCTACATTTTGGAGCTAAAAGCAGACGTTTCAAAATTATTGTGAAATGCCTTAGAAAAATAAGCTTAAAATAACTATTTTGCGAGAATTTTACCTTTAAACATAATTATTCGGTCCAACACTATGAAATATGTGAATTTGGTTAATCACAATTAACATTTTTGATTAATCCCAATGAATCACAGTTGCTACAAAAACAATGCTTAACTCATCTGTAGCAATTTTGTTGGTAATGTTTCCACGGGTAGGCCTATTCTCTACCAGCCTTGTTGTTGATGTACTAGTAGCATTTTTGCTAGCAACTGCCTGACGAGATTTGCTTTTATATGGTATTTTAAAGTTACTGTGCTTCCATCACTGTTAGGAGATCATGTATACTGTTGGTATTGCCACCTTCTCCTGGACAGAAGGGTGTCATGCGTGTGCAATAGATCAAAGTGGACGTTGGTGATGAATTATTGAACAAAACCTTACTTATTAATCTAGCGAGCATCACAAAAGCAGGTGTTGCAACATCCTGGAGGAAATTTATCCAATAGATATCTCTCTCTCTCCCGGTTTTTATAGCCTGAAATTAGGTCATCTCAAGTCTTTGAGTTCATAGTACCAATTTTGACTCTTTCAGGCCCTAATAAAGGCATGTTCCCTACGCGTCCGGCTTTGGGCATTACTAACCGTTGACATTATAGAATCATTATGACTGTTACTCATGGAGAACTGTCCAGACTCGGCCTACCATAGGCAGATTTACTAAGCGTTGTTTTTGTGAAGTGTATGTTATCCACCTGTGCGTGTCACACGTAATGGTCATACTTTATTACCTGCCCAAGATGATGGACCTCATTTTACAAGAACTGGCTGGCTGCTTGTTACAGGAGGAATGTAATCTTTCACCATATGCAAAACATGTTATTTCTTAAACTAGCAGATACTACATTTCCTTCATCAGAATAAGGCGGTGAGCTATTGGTAGCTAAGACCACTGTAACAGATTATGGGTGGATGGATAACGGTTTACACAGCTACAGCTATATTGCCACTTGATGATACATTTTTAGTGCAAATCGATAAAATTGTAATTAATTTTTTTTCTGTACAATGCATACCCCAGTGGATTAAAATAAAATACAACAGTAAACTCACCGAGGAAATGTCCTGCAGTCGGTCCTGTGGAAGAAAGAAGAGAAACCGGTCCACCTGACTGAGTGTGGTCTGGTTCCAGTCTTGCACAGATGGGCTAAATAAAAACAACACTTAGCAAAAAGCTGTCCCATGAATGCCAGCGAAGTTAATAACATGTAAATAAACAACAACAACAACAAAGTTAACAAAGTTTTGCATGACTAGCAGTTTTATTACCCAAAGACATCAACTTCCAGTAGCATCCGAGCCACAATGTCCATCTTGTTGGTGCTGTAGCATAGAGTTTGGAGGAAATCCAGATTGTCCGTGAAGAACGTGCGATCCAGCTGGATCAGAATCTCATCCGACACAAATGTGGCCATGATTCCCAGAGAACGGAATTCCTCCTCGGTGTACACTCCGGTGTACATGCCCTGCAGATGGAGGACAACAACACTTCAACAGCTGATTCCATGTGAACGACATTTGTCATTGCCTTCAAAGATGACTTCATGGACGTATTCTGACCATCCTCTGCACCATTTTGTCCACAAGGAGCTCCTGTTCTGTTCTTGACATCATGAAAAAGGGGACAGAGTCTGCGATGATCATTCGCCGCAGTGTGTCCATTAGGTCTGAAGGGAACTTTTTGATGGTGCTCGCCCTGCAGTCAAACACACAGTCTGACATTTAAATAATGAAAGGTAAAGTATATATTTTTGTCTTGTCATAAGGGAAATATGTAAATATTATACTTTGTGAAGTTGGTAATTTTCATTTGTGATTGCCAGTCAGACAGGTTGTCAATGTACAATACTGTATGTTGATTGTTTCTTTAGTGGGTACAGTGGGGCTGCACAAACTCAAGGGCTCGTGCTGCATTGCCTTTGGTATGACAGCCTACACGTCCTCACTTTCCCTGTTCCCAGTGAGCCTCGCCTCGCCTTGTCCTGGTTGTACACCAGTCAGGCTTGCTGGCCGTCATTCATCAGCTTGCGGAATGATGGATTGCATTTGTTAACTACTTTTCACTTGTCTTCATTACATGCATGAATGAGCAAACGCGCCATGTTTTTGACTAGATAGATAATTTTAGTACAGGGACCCCCAAAATTGACATCACATGGACAAAGATAAAACCTTCTGGAGGAAAGTTCTGTGGTCAGATGAAA